>NW_011948414.1:3597830-3630381 GCF_000503995.2 Ceratosolen solmsi marchali | reverse complement strand
CAAATAGTATTTTTTATATATATATATATATATATATATATATATATATATATATATATATATATATATATATATATACGCATATACTTTTTCACTGCGAATGTAATTTTAGATTTTAATACTGTCCAATAATAATAATAATAATAATAATAATAATAATAATAATAATAATAACAACAATAATAATAGAGCTGTTAATAGTGGTAAGAATGTTTCGTATTTTGTTTAGGACGTAAATTTTTTATGGCAATTTTTTTATTAATGAAAAAAGTAAATAATGCAAACATTACAAAATATAATTTTCAAGACAAACTGATACTGTCTTGAAGTACTTTCGTGTACACTCCGAAGCTTGTAAAACCGCTTGATGCTTGATGACACAAGACGACGGTCGTGATTTAAATATCAAAAGAAAAAAGCTTATCTATTATTTATACTTAGCTTACGCTATATGTACTTGTTTTGTGTAGATAACGACAGTTGAGATACTTTGAATATTATTGTGTTCTTGAAAAGATTGCTTTGATAATTACATTTAGTAAGCTAGTATTTTTACTTTTATCAATCGTTTAAAAATTTTTAAATTTATCATAAATATCACGCACGTACCAATACTACTCTAAAATTTGTCATGTTATATTTCCTTTAATTTAAATATCTGATCCTTGCGCCCTTCAACTATAATCGTTCAATATTTATTTTAGAATTTTAATTCACTGTTTAGCAGTTTATAATAAATAGCTTATCGAAACTTGATTTAATAATTTAGACGCTAATATTTCATAATCGATATTTCATAAGCTTCGCGCAAGGCTATTAACGCTGTTATCCCCCCCCCCTCCCCACCCCTCCCCCTCCACCAACCATGCTCGAGGAATTCATTTACTTCTGCAGCCAGGACAATATTTGTCATTTAATAGAAATTATACGATCTTCCCTGGCAGATTTTGATTGCAGGCAGTAATAATAGAGTAACCAGATATCGTAAAATAAATTTCAATCATAATAATATAGTGTAACGAAGAACAATGACTCAACGGCAATGCGTCTTAACGTAAACCAAAATCAAGGTAGCAGGTTAATTGCGTAAAAGGAGATTAGCTTTTAGGTAGATTACGTTCGAATACAAATGATTGGTTTTAATAACTGGTGGATGGATGGTTGAAAATTGATCACTTCTTTCTAGCGGAAAATTAATAAATAATGATCTTCCGCGAGGCGTAAGTATCAACCGCTTAAGTGCCGATTGGCCAAACCGGAATAATAGCAGACCGGAGGAACCGGAGACGGAAGTGCAAAGTTCCTTGTCGTCCTCTGACGATACGAATACAAGGGTCAATAAAGTACGGCTGAGCAAGTGGGCCGGGGACGAAGAAAGTTCGGGCTGGTCCTAAAAAGTCACGCAGCCCATCGAAAGTTCCCCGTCACGGAACTGGGCCGTTAGATCCGTAATCCGGCGCCACTGTGACTTCCGGCGCCGTTCCTTAATCCCGAGGCACCGCGACTAGGACTGCACGAGGCTGAGCCTCTTTCGTTCCACCCAGCAATTTCCCAGGAGCTTTCACCTCGCCGCGAAAGTTTAAGGGGCCACGGTCGATCCTCTTTACGGATCAACCACTGAAATTTTCTGTAAACGCGCGTCCTTGGCTTTTTACGTCTTGACAATCGTCAGTCTTTAGGCAGACTTTGGCTTCTTTTAGAGCTAATCTGAATAGCTCGAGAGAGACGGCAACGTCAGCTAGAGTACCGATGGTTTAGTAGGCCCTCGAGTCATTTGAGCGGGACAATTGCAATCATTCGGCTTCTTACTTAGTCTCGGCGATTGAGACAGCGACGGTAAATATTATTTATCCAATGCATAAGATGCAGTCGTGAGTAATAATAGAATGGGAGACTGAAGTCACCTAGTAGGTATCATCCTCTTCGAGAATGACGTTTGTTCACGCGGACGATCGTATCATTATCGTTTTTCCGAGGACTATTATATTCGTTAGAACGGGGTCATAGTGTCAACACATTCGATCAATGATATAATAAAAATGAGTAATCGTGTTTTATTACTCTTGTCAGTATGCGTTCTTTCCATTCGATCGATACTTTATTGAAGATGCTTTTTCATCGAGCTCTTTGATAAACTGCCTCTCGTGTCATGTATGTGAGATGTAATGTAGTGTGTGAGCGCGGAATTCTTAAATAAGTCCCGCGCTACTACGATAGTAAAGCAGTTTTGAGGCATTTCATGGAAACGAAGACCATCGACATTGCATTATCGATGATGTAACGAGGTACGAGGATACGCGATATGTGTTGTATTTATTGCCGCTGTTGATTGTTTCGTTCGTGGCATTTTTCATCTGAAATTACGCCATAATAGCAGTCTGGCACTGGATTAAGATAGACTGGCGATTTAAAGTAGATAATTGCAGCATTTAATATCGTTTGGCAATGCCCCGACATCTTAATCTCGGAGGGCTAACCGTTTATTGGAACATTCGCGTTAATATTCGGAACGATTCACTTTCCACTCGGTCCGTGCTAAGCCCAAGCAAAAAAAAAAACGTTGCGTCACACGGGCTCGTCTTATTATAATGTATTTTCCCGCGAGACATTGTAGCTGAGTGCACGAGAAGAGGCAAGTGTTTGGGCCTCGCAAAGCCGAGGCGGAGCCTCGTTTCTACACTTCTTTGGAATTCCGCGGCAAGAAGCAAGTAGGACCGAGTCCAAGGCACGCGAGCATTGTTTCGCGGAAAAAGAACATGAGTGCAACTCGAGCCTATGAGAGGTGGAGGAGCGAATGATTCCCAGGTAGTACTCTAGTGATTGCGCGTGGCGTACGTGAGAATGGAGGAGCATTGCGGGATCCCTTATTTATTTTGTGATTTTTAAGGCAAGGAGGATGCGCCTCGATAACTTCTGTCTTTAACAGAATACCGAGCTCCGCTGTATGGGTGGACTTTTTTTTTTTTTTTTTTTTTTTTTTTTTTTTTTTTTTTTTTTATCGACTCTGTTACACAGACCAACGAGTTTATGCTAACTTGTAAGAGGCGAATGAAATTTGTTGAATTTTCACTTACGAAGCCCGACCTGCGATATTAATAATAATAATAATAACAACAACAACAACAACAACAACAACAAAACCGTACATTAATTTTAAAGCATTGTCGCGAGTTTTTTTTGTGTAGCATTATTACACAATTTTGGTCGTTAGTTCAACGCCGTAGATTTTCTTCTCACGTAAATCATATTGTAAGACAGCCACGTAATTATTTAGAAACTTTGCTCTTTCAGATCTATATAAGCCATTATTTTTATTCGACTTTATATTTTTCACATGCTTCTGAGCGCATCAGCCAGTCAATTTTGATCGACCGGAGAAAAATAGGAGTCAGTTGAGCATGCGATTAAGTAACCAAAATAATGTTTAAGAAAATATTTTACAAACCAACATACATAATTGAAATATAATGGTATAATCGAAACGTTAAAATTAATTTTTAAGGTTTTAAAGTTATTTTGAATTTGTTTTCACGTACAATCTCCTTCGTGAAAAGTGATCATTAGTCGCCGAATCTACAACTAATGTCCGCTATTGCGTGAGAGTTTGCCATACTTGCTTATTATAATAGTATTATGCTCATTTAAATATAAATGATATCTTACAATGATATATTATGCATGTAGTGTTAATAATTTTGTAAATGGAACGATATATATAGTGCTGTAACAATTAGAAATTTCATCAAAATAGCAATTTAACAGCCGTTGATTATATAGTTGCGACCTTGTAACAAATTAATAAAATGTATTTTATTACACCCGTTTACACTTATAAATACAAGGTATATTAATTTGTAATAAGTATAGGCTTTTACAAAACTAAACGCTATTGAATGATGATTAATTCGCCTATGTATATATATATATATATAACATTGAAAAAAAAGTTGAATTTTGTGTTTGAAACAATGCACAAAATAAAATAAGAAAGTAAAGCATACAAATGAGAACAATGACTTGTATATTTATAGAGTTGTTTTAAAACAACATTTTTTCATAATTATAATGAGCAAGATTTATGGTGCAACAAATTTTATTTCAAAAAGATGAGAAAAACTATATATACATTTTTATTAATAATTCATGGATCTTAAGTAAAAGAAAATGAAAAATTTTATTTTTATAGATTACGAATTTCTTAATTTAAAATCATTTTCTCTATTAGATATAAATTTTTCTCATCCTTATTAGATTAAGATAATTTCATAAATCTCGGTGCTACAAATATTTTTAACGCATAACAATTCTTTATATTTTCATTATTATTTTATAAACTCTTTACACGGTCAAAATCGTCATTTTTTTTTTTTTTTTTTTTTTTATATAAATTAAAATTTTGAATACAAATATAAACTTGCACTTCACGTGTTTTTGGAAAACATTTTAAATGCTCGATTAAGCTTAAGTATATGTATATTATAATATATGTATATTAAGTTCTTCTCTAATTATGTTGTTGAATTTTAGATAAATGATTAATTAGCAATTTTACTTATTTAACAAGCTTTTTCAGAATCTCGATATCCCAAATTTCATTACGTATGGAGGCAATTCATCGTCTGATACTTAATAAATTATTAGAATTCTGATGCTACTTAATTTAAAACTTTTGCACTCGTGGCGCTCATATCGTATAATTAATATTATCTTATGCCTCTCGTCTGATAAAATTCTGCAGAAGTATTTTAAAGATGAAATTTATGCAATTCTTATAATTTGAAAAATTAAACAATGCAATTGACGTTGATTCATATTTTTCACTGGCACATTTTAATTTACTAATGTAAAGAAAGATGCTCGCTTTGAATGCATCACAAGCCTTCTTAATGCGCGTATTCCACTCCGGAGTCCGCTCGATAAAATAATTCGGGACGTCTGCGCAGAGCCTTAGTGAGAATAATTTCGTAAATTAATGGAGAGAAAAAAGCTGTGGGGGACACAAGATTTCATCCGTTGGCTAGAATCAGTAAACACTTATTATAATGCCATCGAGCATGTCTTGTGCGTTTGATCGCGTCGAATGACGAAGATAAGGAAATGGGCAGATGGATTTCAAAATGATGGGACAACAAATGAATAAGCGATTGATAGCCAGAGGTTGATTCTCTTCAACTGATTAGCAGGGAGATATTGACATTGGTGACCTGTCAATAGGTTACGACGAATTGTCTCGCGCGCTTGATTTCGCTTATTTATCGATCTTATGGAACCATAAGCTGGGTTCGCTTTCATTGCTACTATCAATCTTATAAGAGAACATCTGGTCCTAATCAAATAAAGTATTCGAGATTCCATAGCTCCTAACACATACAGCTCTCCTGGTTTCCACATTCTATGCATAAAGCATTTATTTGCCTTATTTGCCCTATAGATCGATCCCTATCGTGCGTTCTCCTTAACAGACTCCAGCATCGTCCTAGAAACTCGTGCTTGCATTAAATAAAGATGTACCTTTCACGGAGTCATTGAGAGAGAGAGAGAGAGAGAGAGAGAGAGCTAGAGAGACGAGTTATATATATATATATATATATATACCCACGCAGATATATTGATAAATACATCCAGAATTTTGTGTTTCCAATTCACGAAATCACGTTTAGTAGGGGAAACGTACACCTTGGTAAGCATCTCGAGTATGCAGGACGAATGCTATTGTGAAGCGTGATCGAAGGATTCTCGGGCGATGGAGCGCGATAGAAAAGAGTACTCGAATGGATATGGATTTTTATCGCGGCAAGAGTAAAAGCAAAAAGGAAAGACATATGAAAAGGATGAACGTCGTGCGTTCGAGATCGAAAAGCAGATTCGTAATGATATTGAGCTTTGAATGGAAGATGAAGACGCAGAGGCGCGGCTCGCATTTCTCCCTTCTTCCATTGATACGAAGAAGCTGATGCTAAGGTACTTCTAAGAATTAATATTCGAATGGAATATCCGAAGATTTGGCTTCATCCTGTGATGTTTATTAATTATATTGACTTTTTATAAACCGAATCAGTTTCACTAGTATGACTTGCGTAAACTTGTATTACTCTCACTGGTATTGAACATAACCAAATTTTATCCGAAATTTATCCATAATACAATTAAGCTTTATGTAATAATATTTCAAACTCTATAGGTAAAATTCAATCTATTACATTAACTATTCTCGCTTGGATGAAAAAACCGAATGGTAAAACTGATGTCGAGTTATTTTAAAACAATATTTACTGGTTGGAGCAATTAATTGAATTATTTCAATTCCGTTATTTCATAGGAATTTAAGAATAAAAGTTTTAAATCAACGTAAAAAAAAAATTTTTAATATTTTTAATGGAGATAATATTGAACAATACTAAAATTATTTAGACTATTGATATCTTTACATTTTATTTACAGTAAATTAATGATTCTTCTTAGTCCTTGTGTTACACATGGAAAGTGCATTATAGAGACAAATGTTGAGAAATGTGAAAAATGCAAGGAGAGTATATTAAATTATAAAAATATTGCTAGAATAGCAATATAAATACATTAATCTCCATTAACTGTTAAGATAACTTTCTATCTACATAGTTCCGATGTCTAGTAAAAGAACATCATTAACTTTCCTTTGTATTTAATATCTTTATATTTGTATTTAATCATTGTTAAAATACAATTTAAAAGTGAACGTGATAAATGAAATATTGAAAATTAATATTGTATACTCATTTGAGTTAATAATATCATCAAACTTCACATCTGGCAATTCGCAGAATAATAAATTGCATGAAAATCGCTTAGAATCATATAAAACACATTTGTTTCATTTAATTTGTCGCTACTAAAATATAAAATACTTCTTACAAATTTGCCAACTATACAATAATCAAGAATCGTAAACTTATACAATATAGAGAAAGCCACAGCTTATTTTAATTTCATTTCATTAATTATTTCTTACTTGGTATTGCTCAGAGATATCGATTTTACTTCTACGAATGTTACGAGCCGTGCATACTTAACAAACTCTGCTGTATAAGTATCACACTTTTATAAATTCAAATATAAGACTTATTGATATTCTCATATGACCCGTCATAGTTTTCGTTTCCTTACTTTCTATTCTTATGTCGTTTATTTCGACGAGTAATCTATTATTAATGTATATATGTGTTTTATTGAATTATCGCATTATCAAAAGATAAGCGACTCGAGAAACGTAAATACCTATAAATTATTATGCTTTTTCGTCAGCGCATGTTAATATTAATGAAAGCAAATATTTTATTCGGTGCAATGACGCGTTTCATCTGCTATTGAAGTAAGCGGTAATTTCGAAAAATTTCAATTTAAATAGAAACACTGTCTAATAATTATTATCAATGCAATACAACTGTGCTATAAATAACTTATAAATAATAAAAAATAGAATATATCGTAATGTTTGTCGAAAAATTTCTAAACAATATGATATGTGTAATTAATTAAAAAATTGTATTTACTCATTTTAAAAATCCAGGGTTATCATTCAAAATTCAGAAAAAAAAACAACAACAGACGGCACTGTTATTTGGAAAAATTATCTGAATTTCAATATATAAATGTATAAATTTAAATATATAATGTAAATATAATAGAATTCTGTTTCTATTATAACGTGATTATGATAAATGCCATGAAATAAGAATTATAAGATAACAGGATGTTTCATTGATTTTAATTAGCCTCTAAATTTAATTATTCCTCTGAATAGTCACATTAATTATCCAAAAACAATAAGAAAAAACAAAAAAAAGAAATTTGTATTTCATGACACATTGTTAAAGTCTTTTCTTTTAATAAAAAAGTGTCGAATGATATATTTAATACAAAAAAAAAAAAAAAAAAAAAAAAAAAAAAAAAAAATTAGAAAATGATTGATATATTATAATAATGTATGTTTTGAAATGATTCTAAGCCTTAACGAATCGTGACGACAAACCAGACAGAGAAATTCACGAAATATTTAACTTCCTCATTTATCGACTTGAAATTGTGCGGTTTTCGTAGCCTTAAATTCAATCATCTTTAAAACATACATGAGGTTGCGAGTTGAATTATGCTAACATACACTTTCGTTCGATTACGTTTTTAAGGAAATTCCCTTGATTTTCTAATGCCACGCATAACGGACCGAACTTTCTCTCGATGTGGCTGTTGCACTGTGCACACGTCAACTTTAGTTGAGTACCCGTAGACAAGGAGAGCTACGTCCAAGTCAATATTAGCTGGACGTTCAACGAGTATTAGATGGAGACATAAACGCGCGTTGACTCAGCGTCACGCGCGAATTTCTTAGTGGTTGGTAATAAAAGTCACACTGTTTCCAAGATAGCGAATGCCCATGCTGAAATTTTGTTTGTTGTTGACCTTCGTCTCGAAAATATATCGCCAAATCATAATTTATAGTTGTATTGTGCGCATTTGCTTTACAATTTCATTGGATCGACATAAGCGTATTTTAAAAGAATTTTGAAGTATAACGGGAAACTTAAGAAAGTACGATTACGATTGTGCTGTTCTTGTCATTTACTGAGTATTAAAATTGTAATATAAAATTTTTCCGCATTCTTTTGAACATATCGGATTTTCTTATATTTTATCATAACATATGATGTATATTTTAGTTTTGAAATATCCTTTTTTATGATAATTATGCATGTATAATTTAAAGTGTATATGGATTTGTACCTAAGAAAGAAGCATATAAGTGTTTGATTATTAATATATATATATATATATATATATATATATATATTATTTTATTATATCATATATTATATTATAATATATTATATTTATATCATATTTTTATTATATATTTATAATATATATATATATATATATATAATATATAAATATAATATATATATATCTACAAATATATAAGGGATTTTAAAAATTTTTAAAAGTATAAATGGTCAATTTTTATTTGATGTTTGATAAATGTATTGTTAAATTTTATCGAAGCAAATGAATTAATCTGAATATATAAATAAAGAATTAATTTTTCGATAATTTGGCAATGTAATAATTTATTTAAAGTTGTTAATCGATTAATAGTATACTTAAGAATTTTTATTAGTTTTTTATAATATGATGTTATAATTTACAGGTATTGTAAATATAAATATTTTCTTCTTGTCCCTTTCTTCAGTTAAATTATCAAATGAATTTAAATTTTCAATATTTTACATTGCACGAAGTAACATTTACATACAATGAAATAACAAGCTAATATATTAGTTATTATTAATGAAACAATATTCATTCATTTTCAGTTTAATACATGGCTACTATTATTTATTAAATTATATAGACTGTTCATACGAATATTAATTTGTGCAAATGTAATTTTTAAAATTATAATTTCACTTAAAATCATACTTAAAATCATGCATGTGAATGCGCGCGGATCAATTATTTACATGTGAAAAAATAAATTACATATTCCCTTAGGAGTTAATAGTTATTATTTATTATTTATTAGGAGTTAGAATTTATTATCTATCCAAAAAACTTTTTGAATTAACATTGAAGCATATTTTACAAATAAATACAGTATTAACCAATTTATTTTTTTTTAATCTATTCTTTTTTTAAGTATAATCTGCTATGCTTGTATATTTAATATATTTTAATGTAATTTTAAAATTTTTTTGAAACTTGTTATTCATTCTCATTGCTTAGTAAATCATAATCGAAGAAATTCTTTGTTTGCACTTATAGGAAAAGTAATCTGCCAATTATAGTTCTTAGCAAAATTACTGAATTTCAACATTTTTACATTCTTCAATAATACAATATTTAATAATAATACAATAATACAATAATTCAATAGTACAATGTAGAATTAGATTTTGTAAACATTTTTAAATAATTTTTGCAAACTCTAAGAGATAAAGTTGTTATATTAAAAATGACATTCAGGGCTTTAGCAACCATTATAATTAATGTTTATAAATATGTATTAGAATTTTCAATTACATTTCTGTACACGTATGCACTCTGCAAATGTTTTTGACGATTATTATAATAAAAAACCTTTGAAGATTTATTATAATAAGGTAAACAATGACGGAATAGCAGCTAACTAAACACTGAAAATGGAGCATGAATTTTGAAAAATGGAATTGCCGCCTACTCAATTCCAACTCCAAAGTTTAAAAAAAAAAAAAAAAAAAAAACAATAGCATATTTACAATTAGACTTTATTCCGGGAAACTTCTTTTCTACAAATTGTTATAAAAAGTTTTGGAGTAATTTCATAAAGTGAGGATAAAAACGTATTGAATAGATGAGAGGTAAGTGCGCGTGCACAATAATCAATGTGTCATTACAATTTCCTATAAATTATCGTCAATTTCAATTCTCCTCGCGTCCTAAAGCGTCCGAGCGAGGTGTTTCGTAAAATCGTGATTACAATTTAACTGCCCTACATAATACCGGATTGATAGAGTGCGCGATCGAGTGTGGTTACTGAAAATGAACGGTTGCGAATGACAAAATGAATGGGATGTCATTGCGAGGTGGGAAAAAGAAGATGAGGAGGGCTTAGTGAAAGGTCTTTTCTCTCTCTCTCTCTCTCTCTCTCTCTCTCTCTTTCAAAGTCTAAGAATAAGCATACGCCTGGCGATCTGTTACAAGGTTTCTTCGGCGCTTGCGTTTGCGCAAAATGGCCTCCTCGCGTTCAACAATGGGACCGCGATGCGCTGCTACCACACGTGCACCATTACTTAATTCGCGATCTTAGCTTTCAGCCTTGAGAGCGCATATACATTTTTATCGCGCTTTTCTCAGATTTCCACGAGCGCGCGAATTCTCTCTCGTTATTTTGTGCCGCATTGTTGCGTTCGCTCTTATCCTCGGCCATTTGCGAAACCCTAATTAGAGCCTGGAATACGCGACATTGCTGCGACCTGCCTCGTCGATATTTATATATGTGCCATAATGTTTAATAATGCCGCTCCGTCGACGCGCTTTCCACCGCTTCCTTCTGCAACTATTATTACATTTAATAACTTTGTTGTTCGTCTTGTCAATCCTTACGTGGGTCGTGCAATCGTCTGCAAAAATAATTATCGTTATTACGATTCGGGATTTAAAGGTGATTCTAGTGTCTTGTTGACGATTTGTCAATTTTTTATTCAATGCTAAATGGAGGCGCTG
The DNA here is from genome assembly GCF_000503995.2 of Ceratosolen solmsi marchali. Classification (NCBI taxonomy): domain Eukaryota; kingdom Metazoa; phylum Arthropoda; class Insecta; order Hymenoptera; family Agaonidae; genus Ceratosolen; species Ceratosolen solmsi. The sequence goes on along the minus strand of NW_011948414.1, from coordinate 3,619,146 downwards.
AGAATAATCCTCGATGATTGATTACTATAATTTATAAATACTAATTAAAATTTTAATTGTATATGATAATATCTGTCGATGAAACTGCTAATTAAAAATTCTCTACCCCCTGCCGTAATATGAAAATATTCGGAAACTACGAGCTTCAACATTATGCATAATCAGTTTTTAATAAAAATATATTACTAATAATAGTGTGTAAAAAAAACTGACCTGGTAAACATTATTAAAAAAACAAAAAAATGTATTTATCGCTCTCTTATTGTTGCCTTAATATGCGTATAATTCAATCCTTCATAGAATCATTGATTCTATTCATTAGTTGTTCGATTGAGATAGGAATTTATTATTGTTATTCGTAATATATAATGTAGAAGGTAATTTACATGTAAAAATAATAATTACTCATCTTATAATATTGCATTTTCTTCATCAAGCCTATTAACCTTTTTATAATTCTTTTGCATTTCGTGCAACCGTCAAGAAAATCCATCGTTATAATCTTGCTCGAACATAATAAGATTTTTCTAGTACAAAATCGCTTTTGTGTATCGTTAATTTTAATGTACGACGTTAAACAAAACGATTTTTAAGCTGAAATTAAATTATTAGAAAATGTGAGCAAATTGTTTCGTCAGATTGGAGGAACGCCTATTTAGAATAATTATTTGTAGAACAAACAAATTTACTTTGACAAGAAAGACTTTCTTTCTTCTACTATAATTTTATTTTTATAATAATTGGTAGTAATCCAAGTTAATTTTACGTATCAACGGTAATTTAGTAATTTTTTTAATATACTCTCAATTAAAATACATTCCACTAAACAATATTTATATAATTATTTCGATCTTATTATATGTGTGTCACAGATGTAAAATTAAATTTTAGTATAATTCGAATGCTTGACGTAATATTTAATTTTTTATTTGAAAGTTCTCCAAAATGTTCTATATATATATATATATATATATATATATATATATATATATACATATACTTACATATGTATTCAAATGCGTATTAGCATTCATAATTTATCATCTCGATTCCTAATACTTATTTTATATATATTTACATTTTAAATACATAATTATATAAATATTATTACTAAGAAATTTATCACCTTTTTTTATAATACATCTAATAAAAGAATTGCAATAGGAGATTTTTAAATTACATAATACAATGTAAAATTTAATTTTAGATTCAAACTTACAATTAATAAAATTATCGTGCTAAAGTTTAAGAGAAACTTTTTTCGTTATCTTTATTTTGCTAACAAAATTGTATTTTCTTATTTAGATTGACGCTTTCGTGTAAGAAGTGCATGATACAATTAGTTAAGCAAAAACTTACTGATACAAATTACTTTAAAAGTTCAAATATTACCTTTACAAAAAAAAATGAAAAGGAAAAATCAGCCAAAGTTGGATTTGTTAGTCTCGATTAGTATTTTTTATAATTTTTTTTATCTGATTATTTTTTTTTTTATCAATTAATACTAATAATAACAATATTAACACATATTAGGAAACGTGAGTTTGTTTATTTTAATGATAATTGCCTGTTGCGTTTGATATTTAGTCACAATTACTGAAACAGTGATTAATCTTCTTAAGAGAAATTGATGTGGACCAGTACTAACATGTCCACCCAGTGGCTGCTGTCACCAATGTTTTTACTCTTTCAATTATTTCGCGACTCGAATTTCGACTTTTTTCTATGATCTGCGCAAAGCTATAATCTTAGAATTATTATAAAAGTAATGTATATATATATATATATATATATATATATATATATATATATAGAACATTTTGGAGAACTTTCAAATAAAAAATTAAATATTACGTACATTGGAAGGCTAATTTTAAGTTAAATGTTATGAATCTTTTCCTTGAATGTTTTCTAATGTAAATAATGTAAGTACTAATGTGGAAAAGAAATTTTAAATAATTGAATATTTTTTCTAAATCAAGTCTCGTATACTCACTCGACCATAGTACAACATTGATTTTGCTTTATAAAACAATTTTCGATTCTATCGAAGAGGTAATATTATTTATACTTTTCTTAAATCAATATTATTATTTGAAGGAATCACAGCAATTCTTACACATATTTAATCACATAAATTACGTCTTAACTAATCCATAATACAAAATAATCAGTCGGCACAGAACATATATATATATATATATATATATTGAATAGGGGCTAGGGTCGCGCAATAATTACACCGACGTGTCGCCAGTAATGATGGTCCATTGCAATTAAATGGTTTTTCTCCTAAAATTCCCGTAAACTCGGATAATTCGCATATTTCAGTCGTACTCGTAACCATTAATTAGAAAAATAGCGCGAACGAGAGGCCGAACATACTTTTCCACTCGGTTTACTCCAAACTCGATTACGATCGTTTGGATCGGAATTTGTTACATTTTAATGTTCTGATGTCTGATGCATATTAAACTCACCAATGTCTACATTCGATGATAGTAATATACTCTGTTGGAGTATTTCGAATCTTTCGTATGTATAGATCGCATTCATGTGTTTGTATTCGGTGGCTTTTTTATCAGTTCTGTAATATTTTATGCATTATCAAACTGGCATATGTAAAATGTGTGGTATAACATAGTGAATAATGACCTATTTCATACGTGTAATATCTTTATTGTTAAATCTTATGTTTAATGTTGAAAATCCAGAAGAAAACTATAAATGTCTGATGATATTAATCGAAAATAGTTAATCTATTGACAATATTGTATAGGATGCATAAGAGCCGTTGGTTAGAAAAATTAATTTTTTGCGCTAAAGAACAGTTTCTACGTTAAAAATAAGCTCATAAAAATATATAATATATTATGATTTTTAAAGTATAAAATGATTCATAGCTTTGGTGATATGTGAATATAAAGCTTGGTAATTTGAATACACTTAAGGTAAAGATTATGTAACTCATGAGACGATGTAAAGAAATAAATATATTTTAATACTATTAAAAGAATGTAATTTACACTAAACAACATTTAATAACAAATGTTTGTCAATTTATGATAATAATTGCAAATAAGCTAACAAAATTTTGATTTATCATTAACATGAGTAATTGTGTATATAAATTTAATGTTATAAATATTTAATGCACAAAAATTTAAATATAATAAAAGATATATACAATATAAAGTCATAATAAGCCGAAAATCCAATTCTTATTGCATGAGTATATTCAGTTAATAAACGCTGTGTTTTAAATTGTTCAAAAAATTCAAAAAAATAAACAATATTTTTATTTCCAAGTGTATGATGATTTATATTAAATACGCATTATTAATTATTTCTCAACTCGCGACGATAAAATATACATCTTTGCGTGGTAATAAGAAAGTACCTCCACCTAAATTTGCTTACATTTGTTGTAGTAACATATCTTTATTAACATCAATTTGTTGCTTTTTACTTAGAATATTTTGAGTGTCAAACTTTGCGCATGTGTACGCATTAATTAATGTTAAACGCGGGGAGAATATTTTTTGTTACGATTATGTAGTATACTGACAGCCACTGACATTAATATTTCAAAATCTCAAACAACTGCTGTAATTATATTTATATATTATGAAAAAGTATTTGAAATTGTAACTATTTCTATAATGAGCGTTGCGTTAGGATGTTTGCGATCTATGAACAAACTTTTGAAAATAAAATGAGACCTTGCGGAAGGCGGCACCACATTCGCGACACTGTCAAATGTTGTAAGCAATCCGTGTTGGCATCTAAAATGTCATATTATGCTGCTTACGTGACGAGGAGAGGGAAAATGGCTGTTAAATTCAATGCGTTTACTAATTCGTCGAACAAGAAGTAAGATTTACCGTTTGGAGAATTTGCGCGACGGCTGAGGACAATGGGAGTAGGAAATCACAGCTGCGAGCTCGCCAAAATCGGCCGGTGGAAAAGCTATGAAGGAGGCTACGCCGCTTGGAGAATAATCTAAAATTGAAATTAGAGAAGTTAAGAGCTTTGTTCCACGTCGCCGAACGCGAATGTCCGCGTTATGAGAAGATCAGGAATGACAAAATCGGGGAGAACGAGAGACGCCGACGAGTAAATTGGAGACAGATTAAAGGGAAGATCCATAACGAAGAGCTTTTAAGTGAATTTTTTAAATTTAAAAGTAATTTTAGTGATTTTCGTGAAATGCGCTATCCTAAAAAAGATTATAACAAACTTTTTGATGTATAAGTTATATGTAGGTGATTGTCATATAGGTGATAATGATATTAATAAAGCGACTGACTGACTGACGTCATGCAGAGAGAGAGAGAGAGAGAGATAATACCATCGGTTTCATTTTCCCATTATATTCCAATGATATGTGAAAAATATTTTAGAGGGAAGATTTTGAAAGGTGGAAGCTATTCAAGCTGTTTTAGCCTTGAATTGCAAATTATGTAATTTTTGTTTATGCAAGACTTTACTCGAATTACATAGCGGGGCAGAAGAATACAGAATGGCAGATGCATTGTATAAAGATATTTTTTTAAGGTAGCTTCTTTCGCAATTTTTAACTATATTAAATAAAGCATTTTTATATGAAAAAAAAAAAATTAAATAAAAACAAACAACAACAATGTGATTATAATTAGAAACAAGAAAATAGACTAACGTAAAAAAAAGAGCAAGGAAAATTCACTCACGCACATCACAAAGGAAGAAAGACTTGATATAAGCGCAGGATTATTCACTAATTCCACGGCTTTTTGTCGAATAAAAGTAAAAAAAAGGATGCCTCATTATTCGTCTGAGAGCAAAGTTTGGATGAAAAAATTAACGTTGTAGCAGATTTATCTATAGGTAATATATAATTTGACATAAAATTAAACGAATAGCTTCTCATTAATAATTTATTCTCATAATGTGAAAAAATTATACTTTTAACATAAATCTTTTCTCACATTAATTTAGAAAAGATACGATTAATTTCCATTATATTCTCGTTAATCGAACATTATTAATATTCTCCTAAAATATTTCGTTATAACTAAGGTTCATCAACTGAGCAACGTTTGAAATTTTTTTAATAAAGTTCGCTATAATATAATTTATTTTAATATAACGTCTAGATTAATATAATATCTAAATGAATACTGTCTCATATATTTCAAAGATAAACTTGGAGTAGGGAAAAGAGGAAGAATTTATTTCAAACTGCAATTGAAATATAGAGAGAAGAAAAAATTAATAAGACACGAGATGTTTTAGAATAAAGCGCTGATGAATATAGATTATGAATTGTGTGGCGCATTCGTCATAAACAGTTGGAGGGAGGGAGTGAGGGAGGGGGGGGCAAAATGTGGAAATGTCACAAGTTGCGCGTGTCGAGGATGAAAATTTCACGTGCACTTCTGCAAACTTTGAGAAGTGTTGTCGTCCGTGAAATGGTGGGGAGTCGTGAATAAGAACGCGCCTCCGAAAAAGCAGAGAAAGTAAGAAAATATCCTTTGACTTGTGACAACTTTAAGCTACCTACTATTCTCGCTTGCGGATGCTTTGACTCGTCGGGCGGAAATGCTACGGCTCTTTCTGAAAATTTACTTGTATTTTCACATAGCACGAGTTTCTGAAGATGTACTACTTCCCGTTCTCTCTCTCTCTCTCTCTCTCTCTCTCTCTCTCTCTCTTCTCTTTGTCTATTTCCAGATGTAGACATTGAGCGATAAGATGGTGGCGGATGGAAGCTTAAACATAACGGAAAACCATAAGAAATCATTTATTTCGTCCATCCTCGTAATTGCTGTCATACTTATGCAGACATTATCCAGATTAAAGAAACTTTCTTTCAATTTTATAATTACTTGAATGGGATTTCGAATATAATTTGCCATGAATCGCGCAGTCATTAAAGCTCTGATGAAATGACGAAACGTAGCCAGATTATTAAACCAAACAACGTTTATCAACTCCCGTTTTATTAAAAATTATTAAAAATTATTAAAAATTATTGCGAATATATTTATGAGTTTGTAAGTAATAGCTTGTCACGGCTAATAACATAAGCCATATAAAATATTCTCAACCATATAATAATCATTAGCATGATCTATGCCCATTACCTTTTTACACGAGCTTACAGTAAGCAATACGCAGCTTTATTGGTAGGATGTTTTTTACATGCATGAATGCATTTATCCGGAATGAATTATACCGACAGCCTCGCATGTTCATCCAATATGAAAAAAAAGTCGGCCAAGCTTGAATAGAATACGCATAAGCTGTAAATCCTTCAAATGCATCAGCAACCGCGAATATTCGGTAAAAATATTAAATGCGCAAATCGCTCGTTAATTTGGATTCGACTCAATCACATTGTTTTCACTCGCGTCTGGTCGTTATTAAGTGTCAGTGCGACAATCGCGATGACGGTGCGAATCGGTTATAATCTGACAAGCTTCGTTACGCGTCGAGTAGACGAGTGGAAAAAGCTTTTTTTTACCTCCCGGGCTCGAGAGCCGATGGCTTGATCCGAAAAGATTTAACGAGATGGTGGTAAGCACCCGACGTCCAGACCATACTCCGTTGAGAATTTTTTTCTCACCGTCAAACTCTACGCAAAATCCTCGTCTAAGGCGATAAACCGGCGAAATGTCTTCTTTAAGAATCATCCAGCATTGTAGAGAAGTAACTTATCGTAATTTGGCACGGGTACTTGCGTAGAGCTTAAACGCAGCTTGGCGTATCAGATTATATACGCACAGGAATAAAACTCCCTACTAGGTTTATAAATAAGTCGTAGCACATTCGTTACTTTTCCTACTTCATCGTCGTATTCTATCACTAATTAATAAAGTCGTTGGAAAATCTACTCTCAAATGCATTATCATAAAGCTTATACAGAAAGGTGTGTCTTACTATTTATACGATGAATCTTTTATCATGGCATGGCTGTCAAGTTGATTTGACTTTTATTATATTAAAACGATAAAAATTTATTAAGTTTTAATAAAGAATTTATCATTATTAAATTTATTCTAATTTTAATGACCAATGCGTATTATTACTTTATCGTGTATATTAAAATAAAATATTGTATTAATAGATATTAATGATATTAATGTGCGTGATTATTATTTAATGCGGTAACTCTTACGTATGTAAAACCTATGTAAATCGAAATTTTCTTTCATTTCCGTAACTGCTTGTTATTAAACTCTTTAAATTTCTCGAATTTACTTTATTATAAGTTTAACTACATTCTTTTCTTTTTTATTGATAGATGTTATTAATAACTGCGGGCTGCTGGTTAATAAATGATTTTTTTAATGTACATTTATAAGTCTTATGACGATTGATACTTTAATATTCGCTACGCTTCATGACCTATTAAATATGCTAATTCCGAATATCAAAAATAAATGAAAGACACGACTAATTTAATTTCTTGCGAAATACACGAAATTATATATTTATAGAGAGTTTTCATAAAGAAGTCATTGTATTATGCAAAAATTGTAATCAGCAGAATCAGAACTTTTTAAAATTTTATTCGAAAAAGGCAAAAAAAAATACTGACAAAATAATAAGTAATGCCTGCTTAATGTGTTATGATACTAGTTTAGGAGAAAGTTATTTTCATTTTATTTACAATTTTTCTGATAATTTTTGCAAAAGCAATCTTCAGTTTATTCCGGTTTCAAAAAACTTAATCTACAATTAGCTTTGTATAATAGCTAATTAAAAAAATCAAGTAATTTCTTGACTTTTGCATAACTTATTCATAAAACAATGCCATGAAGATAATAAAAAAATTTGAATGTACGCCAAGCTAATTTTAAAAGCTTTCACTTGCTTAATTTTCTCCGAAAGCCAGTCAGAAAAAAGTGTGTTTCTCGTTTCGGGGGTAAATCCTCTTCATTTTACTTAGCGATCCGCAACGTCGTTCGAGTTTCCTCGCGAGTCCCTGGACTTTGAAACTTTCCTTCGTCTTCCTTACCGGCTTTTTCAAAATCTTACCCCACCCCCATCCCCAACTACTTCCTTACAGATGCTTTTTCCCTATCCTTTTTTTATATACTTCATGCAGCTTTTGAACACGAATGACTTACGACTTTAACGTGCTGCATGACTGGCCTCGCTCACGTCTCCTCACAGGCGACTTTTTCTACTTGAAAAATCTGATATTTTCATTAGAAAGTATTTATCGTATCGTCGGGCGTGATTTAGCACTCGAGGAAACAGAAAGCTCGATAGTTATTGCTTTTCTCTACATGTTATGTCATTAATAATAATAATTTATACAGCACTCTTTTCATTGTACTTCTTTCTCGGTTAAATGCCATTTATAATTCTTATATTATTCATACTGCTTTTATTATTAATACGTGCATGTTTATATTTATATATTTTTTTACGGAGACTGGATGTGCAATATTGTAAATTATCCGTATACTGAACATTAGTAGATAGGTTTGTAGTAATAAACGTTTAATACAATATCATATCCATTTAGAATTTTAATATATAAATATTTCTTTAATATAAGCATTTCTTTTCTATAAACAAATTTCTGTAAAAAAAAATAAATAAAAATTTCTTTTATTAAAAATTATACCAAATTATAAAATTTATCTATGAGTCACATTTCAATTTGACTGATTATTAATACTCCTTTTTGTAAAAAAATTAATATTTTAATTTTTTTTTTGTTTAACGAATATTATTATTTGAAATATCTAGAAAATAAATAATCATGTTTTGAAAAATGTATAGAAATTAATTGAATTTTAATGAATTTTTCTTTTAATTAAATATTTATAAAATGCTATTGTTAATTCATTTATAAAACTACTGATAATCTGATTCAGAATGCTTTTTTACTCAATATTTACTTAAGGGTGTGCGGTGGGGGGAAGGGGGGTTACCAAGGAAAAAATAAAATAACTTATTAAATGCTTTCTCAGTAGTTAAATTTAGAAGGGAGAAATGCTATATTCCAGGATAAGAAACCAATTTTTTGCAGAAAAATATGTTTTACTTCATCTTAGTTTGTTTAACAAGTAAAAATTTGTCGATATAATGGTGATGCTTCAATTATTTATTTTAACAGAAAGTATTTTTTCAATTAATTTTAAGCTTCATTAAATGCTATATAATTGTTTTGATAAAATAATCTTAATAATAATTTCCATATTGAATATATTATTTTTATATTAATATTAGTTAGAAATTTTAATAACATGTACATATATATATATATATATATATATATATATATATATATATATATATATAGATCAAAAAACCCATCCAAGTTTTTATAATTTACTTTTATCCACGCTTTATTTACTAATATAATGGATAATGAAGAAAAGATGAAGAAAAAATCGCAGTATTGAAACAATGGACGAATAGCAATGAGATTTTGGGTATATAAATAAATCCAAGAGAATCTTTTGACATTAGAAGGATCTGGATGTTTACCAATTACTGGACGAATGACACGAATAGCCAAACGGAAAAAGAAAAATTATATTTGTTTCTGAGAAACACGTTTTCAACGACATCGTTTTATACAAGAAACATACACACATTCAATTAGTATCGTTATGATTGTCGCATACTGTAATTTCTCGATACTTTAAAGTAAACGCCATTTTAATTATTGTCAATTTTTAATCGAAGCTTTTGCTTAAAATTTTATTAATCTATTTCATGAATTATAAGAATACACTAAAATTTTGTACATTCTTAAAAATTTACGTTATAATTGTTCGTTATAACAACATGATTGAAAGAAGTAATTGGTAATTTAATATAATTTTCTTGAGCTTTAGATTAAATATCCAAATGATAATATTATAAATTAAACGTAAAACTATTCTCATAAATTAGCCAAAAATTCTAATGTAAAAAGAAAATATATATAAAACAAGATAATGTATATCTGGGTTAATAAAAATTCTAGTACAAAAAAATAAAAATTTTGAATTTGATTTATGAGTAGTATAATATATTTCAAGATAATTAAGCATTTAGTTACGTTTATGTATAAATCAACAATCATTTTCTTAACATATCAAATGTATCAATTAATTTCAATTATTTTTAATCATTTATAATTATGTTGTAGTAGACACAATATTTGAAACACTGTTCAAACAAGTGTTCGTATAATTTGTCATGTATAGTAAATTATTAAAAATATTTGAGTTATTATAATAAAAAAAAATATTAGTCCTAGAAATCGTAAACGCAAGAACTAGCATATACGAGATATTGGATTTCAATAGAAGAGTTTAAAATATCTATTCATATTATGTGAATTTTCCCTTCAGTAAGAAAAATATAAACTAACGGTACGTACGAATTGCGTGGGATTAAGTATTGATTCTTTTTATTACAAATATAGAAATTTTACTTTTATTAATTGTATAATTTTCTTTTAGCATTGCCTCAGAAAATAGAATTACGTTAGTATGTATAGATAATTTATATGTGATTGATTTTTTACATTCATCAACGTCTTTACGTTGCTTAATAGTCAAGATAATGTTAAAGAATACAAAACTTCCGCGATAAAAATGATTGATCGAAAATTTTTTGTAATAATATTCATTATGTTTGTCGGTATCGATTAATAAAAATAAATAAAAATAAGATTAATATAATGTACAGGTATACGAATATAGTCATTTATAAATGATAAATGTCAGAAACATCAAAATAGATAAGCTAAAATTATGTGAACATACATATATTTTCCTTTTCTATAAAACATTTTCAATCATCAGCGTTGCCCTCTTAATTAATCATACAGGAAGCCAGATAATCTGACTTATTCGTCGTATAAAAATAAACACTATCAGTGTAAAATAAAAAAAAATCTTTACTTAAAATGCAAAAAGCTTTGACAAGCTCAATCAGGACCATATGACCTCTATATCGATATCCTTCTTCTATGCTTCAACACTAATTCAACACAAATAGATAATTGGATTTCCTCGAGTTAAAAACATTAGTTTTTAATAGTAATTGACTTTTCATGTATATCGAGGTCTTTAAAATTTTTACATTGTTTTTATAAAAATTGCTTTTAACAATAAATATACCTTAGTAAAAATTAAATTGCTTCTACTTCTCAATTTACACTATAAACCTCACTATTGAACGATAATAATTTGAATACCGAAACGTAGGAGAGAAAAAATTTAGTTCCTTAAACCTTTCTCGCACTTTGCCTTAAAACTTGCTAGACTTTCTCGACTTTCTCTCCTCTCTCTCTCTCTCTCTCTCTCTCTCTCGAATTCCTTTATAAAATACCGTGAAATCCCGCTCACGATTTCAGGATTTTTTATCGATTTAGATCTTGCGAAAAATATAAAAAGCCGCGTGAAAAGAAGCAAAGCGGCACTCGGCAACTACCTTTTCTTTCTTACTCCCTAGAACATTGCACGATGGGGATGAATTCACTCGGCAGTTCCAGACTCTCAGCTCCATCACTCAAATACACATTCCTACTGTTTTTGCTCTCTCGGTAAATCGAATTTATCATGTAAATGTCTTTCCCCTTCATCGGTAAGAATTTATCTTGAATTTAAGCCACATAAAGCGTTAGAAATGAGAGATAATTCAGTGTTCATTTTGCTTCATCTATTAGCATTCACATATGCTAAAATAAAGTATATTTTGTATGTTATTACGCTGTCGATAGATTTCAATTACAATAAAGTATTCGTCGAATGAAATGTACTAGGCGTACTATTACAAAGTGTATTCGTTGCGCCAACAATAGAGAATACCATGAAAAAACAATACACATCGATTTTAAGAAATAAAACAAAATTAAGTCAATGTATTAGTATTGAACGTATGATAATGAACAAAATATGCTGATGAGAATATCGTGAATATTATTAACGACGTATAAGCATCCGATTAAACATCAGTCGCATATATCAGTACAGCCCTGTGAATTATGTGAATGTCAGTTTCTAGTTCAAAGGGCGAAACGATTCTTTATTAACTTCAAGTGAAAATGTAATTTAAGATTAATTTAAAAATTAATTATCCATTTCTTAATTACATTGATAAATCATGAAGATTAAGCTTCACAAAATATGAAAAAGCTTCGATGAAAATTAGTTAAGTATCTGAACTATCAGAAATTTCATTCTTTTCTCGTGTGATTAAACAGAAAAATTGAGAGCTGCATTATTGGCAAAGATTTTTAATTAAGAGCGCGTCATCAGAAAAGAATCTGGCAGAGCGGCAAAGCCGAAGGAATCTCTTCGAGTTTGCAGTCCTCTTTTTATTAAACTTGGTTCAATTATTTAAAATTATTTATATCCACGAAGTTATATACTAACTATATTATACACTAAATATCACTAACACAGCCAAGCGCGAGCTGCAAGTGCGAGCTATTACGTCATTAAATTTGATCTCTATTGTCAACATTATGTTTATCGTTATATTTTCTAGAATAATTTTTTAACCGAAATATACCAAAATAATTGATAAGAGTTTATTGATATTAATAATATTTAATTGACAATATAAATATAAATTTGTACTATATATTTTGATTTGATAATAGAATTATATAACCATGAATTTTTAATCAATTTGACATATTTCTATATTTTCTATTCCTAGATGAGGATATTTAGGGCTACAATTCTATAAGATTTCAGTTACAAAATTAATTAACCGTAACAAATTTTTTTCAAATCAAATAAAAATCTTGTATTTTAACTCAATAATAATAACGTCTATGGTTGCTACAGATTACAAGGCATATTAAACTTCAAAATATATATAGAAAAATAAATGGAAATTAGCCAAAAAATGAAGACACACTGAAAACATTATATACCCCACAATACAAACTTTTTGTCTCTTATTCAACAACAAAACCAGATAGATTTAACGAGAATTTTAATTATCTATGTAACGAATATATATTTCACTTCGAAATGAGAAAACCCATGTAAAGTTGACAGGAATGTGAGGTGGTTTTCTGTTTTCGAAATGAACTATTTCAAGTAAATAAGATCGCATTGTGAATTTCGCGGGATTTTCATATACACGCTTCCCAGTGTGTGTCTATATACGTGCTTGCATGCACGTGTATTTGAATATGCGTATTTGTTCTACACATACGTTAACATATCTCCCGTCATTGTGTTACGAGCCAAATTATGTGAGCACGCCCGGCACATTTCCCCGTAGGATCAGAAAGCACGGAACAATTCGTCAATAATAATGTAAGATTAGAGAACAGTTGAGTTTGAGTATTTTGCTTTAACATGGGAATCCATATGATGTGTCTGTGTATATACATATAGGTTAAAAGTTTTATATGTAATTTTATGAAAAACGGTATTGATAAAAAAGAGTACATCACACGTATAGTAATATATATTTATAGCTATTGTTAAACAAGATATATTAAATTTATTTGAAAATAATATTTGAGTAATAAGAAAAAAAAAAAAAAAAAAAAAAAAAAAAAAAAAGCTGCCCACATTTCTTATCAAAATAATTTCCGTGAGCCAGAGTATTGCAGACCATCGAAAAACTCGTCACGTCGCATTGAAAAAACTAAACTGATGAAGACTTTTTCACTAAAAAAAAGTGTCCGTATCCATCTCTATATATGTTTTAATTCGGTAGATTTCTCTCACGATAATTGAAGGTAAAACGGCATTTTCTGGAAAAGGTGCACTCGGACATGAAAAGCAAGGAAGAAGATTAAGAGATAATGTAGTAGATGTGACATATCGGAGCGTCCACCGCGTATATCCTTGTTTTACTCCATGAACCATACAGCAAATCCCGAAGCTAGCTTTAGAGAAAAAAACATATATATATATATATATATATATATATATATATATACAGAAAGAGAGAGAGAGAGAGAGAGAGAGAGAGAGAGAGCAAGTAAATAAACGAGCGAGGGCCGGGGGTACGATGAAAAAGGGAATATGATGAAAAGATACAAGACGGAGAGAGAATCGTCGACGAGGCCTTTTGATGCAGCAGTCTAGAAAAGTAATGTGTCCGCTCTCTCTGCCAACAGTGAAATTGAACTTTCAGGCAATTTAATATTTCTCTAACGGAAGGGAGAAAGAGAAACTGCGGTTTTTCTTCTTTTCCTCATCTTCTCTTAGTCTTTCTACCTCTTGTTTTTCATTCCTCTGTACTTCCTGTTTTCTCTTTTTCTGTGAATTTGACTCAGTTTTCCGTCATGTTGGCAGGATTTTGCAATATTGAAAGAATTTTTCTTATTTTGATGCAAAACTCTTTTGTGAAGCAAATTCATTTTTCATAAAAGTGAACCCTTTACTTTTATTATTGTCAACAATCTTTTACAAACCATGGTTTCATTTACGTATCTCATTATAACATTTTTATACGTATTATGAAATTCCCGCAATTGCTCATAATTATTCACTTATATCTTAATTTTTTTTTTTTTTTTTTTTTTTTTTTTTTTTTTTTTTTCATGCACTCCAGAGTTTCACATAATTATTTTATGTTATATAATTATTACAGATGTGAATGTGTGCTCACGAAGTAGTGTGTGAAGTATGCATATATTAATGAATACATTTTTCGTCCGTATATCGCTATTGAAAGAAACCAAAATCATTATTCAATGGAATTATGGCGACATCAGTCGGATCAAAAGTTTGTTTAATCTGTATAAAAATTTAAGAAAAAGCAGTAAGATCGAAAAAATTTTCTGTAAATAAATAGTATTTTATATCCATGAATAAAACGAATTAAATATTATTTTCTTCGACTTGTATTTTTTAACCCTTTCTTTATGTTTTATTAAAGAATTAAATTATTGATAGATTATTACGCTTTGTTGGTATTCGAAAGAAATATCCAGTCATCGGATAAATATAGAAATAGAATTTCATATTTAAAAAAAATCTCTCACCTCAATATTGTATAAAATGCTATTTCTAATAGCGTGTTCAACTTTCAGTTTTAACAAATGAAATAACTCCATATTTAGTAAAAATAAAAAAACAACCAAAAAAAAAAACTTTACTTTTTATATATTTCGAATATTTCATAATCTTCGTTTCCATTTTTTTAACAATCGAAAAAATTCTTTACATGCTTTCGCTTCATAAACTGTCTGATTAGTTTTATATTTTCATAGTTTAATGATCATACATTTATATATATATATATTTTTTTTTTTTACAATACATTGGTTTGATATTAAAAATCTTAAGATTAAAAGCGATAAAACGATTCTCATACTTCCGAATTTCTCTCGTGGACGCCCTTCGATCCATTTTCTTTTCTTTCTATTTTATTCATATTTTCCATTATTAAGCATTCTATTAAGCATCACGGAGAGCAAATCTGGGATTTCCTTAATTTTTTTAATTAAAAATTTCAATTAATTTTCCTCCCATTTATTAATTTAAAAATTAAATTATCCAACTGTAACGATCGTATTGAGCGTAATAAGATACACCAGTGCGAAAACATTATATTAACCAAGGTAAGCTACAATTTTTATTTAATACATGATAATACATTACAGGGAATAAATTAAATTAAATTATATTAAATAAACTTAAGCAAAAATTATACTTCTTACGACTCAACTCCTTATGTTTTATTTGTTAAAGAAAAAGAGATAAAATCCACAATGGATCATAATTTTTTAAAGTTAGTTTGCATTTTCACGATCAACAACGAACTTACCATACTTTTATACATAATTATTGTTTTTAAAAGGATATAACGCACTTCATAGCTTAAAGCCAGTCATAGCATTCCTTTGATTGTCGTAAAATAATAATTTGTCGACTGTCTACCAAATGAATGAACATTGTCAACTTCAAAGAATTTCTCAATGACAAGTCTATGGGAATAATAATCTCCTTGCAATCGACTGAAAACTTTAGCAACTAACGTGACCAACAATTTCGTCCTTTAGTTTCGTTAATCTAGTACATACGATACACCTAATATCGCATGATGAAGAATAATTTCAGAATAATGTAAAGGGGCTAATATTAACGAGTTAATTAATTATCATCACCTATACAGGTGAAAATAAAACTGCGGTTAAATTGAATTCAGCCCCAATACGGTCTTATGTGTTCCGTCGAGACGTGCAATTACACGGCCTCTGGTCGTCAACCCTCCTGGATATTTTAATGAAGGATGGTTTTAAGCTGCGCCCATTCCTCGCGGCACTTTACGCTTGCCTGCGCCATCGAATTTCAATCCCCGAGGAAATTATAGGTGCAAGCTTGCGGAGGCGAGCGCCAAGCATAACCCACCATATAATTGACTACACGGGCTACTACACCCCCGCCTCGACCCTCGGGGTGCCAATTTTATAGCCCCTTCCACCCGCGTACTTTCCGAATCTTTACAGCTCGCTCTACGTTTATCGGACGTGCGTTAAATTTCCCCTCCCGCACTGTTCGCTCACCGACATTAAGCTTTCTTTTTACTGGCTACCTTCGTGTCGGCGTCACAAGCTCTTACGATTTCATTCAACGACTCTTTTAACATTTTGCCATTCCTCCGCCTATTGTTGTGGTTACATTGATTACCCGAACTCACGCGTATTCGACATTTATTTCGACTTATTTCGCTTGCTTTTCCTTTGCCTTAGTTAATCTCAGTTAACGCTTGACGGACATTTAAGGCAATGGCTTGGTCTGAAAAGTCATCGAATGTCGAGGATTAGTGAGCGAGGAACGACGACAGGACATACTGCGCCAGCAGTCAATTAAACAAATACAGCCAAGCGAGGAGAGATGCCACCAAAAAAAAAAAAAAAAAAAAAATCAAATAACGCTTGAAGGGTTGAATTGCCCTCTGCACGGTAATGAGAAAGTGCCTACATGCCATGGGAGCGGATATGTTGTTTTTGTCAGACGCACGCGCAAAAAGTGTCAGTAAAAAACGAAGGTCAAAATAAAGAGAAGTCAGTTAATTAATCATAAGTATTATAATTTTGTGTCTGCTCACTATGCGCCGATAATTTTATAAATTATAAATACAAATTTTCGTTTGATAAGCTACCATCCGCGTTCCATTCCATGTTGTTAGATTAGAGTTCTATGAGAATTACCTGTAAATTCGTTGTATTTCTTCGTCGTTACGGTCATTACTTAATAAGGACTTGGAAGTCGTGGACGGCAGTCGTGTACTGGCAATAAAATACGATCAACCTTCCGGGGTTTAATAAGTTCGAATAGTCCTATCGAAATTCCCTACCAAACACGTAAAAGTTCGTTGCTCTGTCGAATACACGAGGCTAGCGCAGTTATAAACAAATTATAAATTAGAAAAATCGTATTAAAAAAGCCACTCGGCATCAAAAC
Source organism: Ceratosolen solmsi marchali (assembly GCF_000503995.2). Taxonomy (NCBI): domain Eukaryota; kingdom Metazoa; phylum Arthropoda; class Insecta; order Hymenoptera; family Agaonidae; genus Ceratosolen; species Ceratosolen solmsi. Next base: position 3,601,762 of record NW_011948414.1, on the reverse strand, counting down.
TATTTCCACGCCTACTTCCGTCTTTTCTTCTTTATTTTCTTTCAAAATTTCTTACGCTCCTTCGACTACGTGAGTTAATGGACGTGCCAGTTATACCAGTGTTTATGCATGCGTGAACTCATCCATGTAACTTTGAATTGTTACGCGTGTTAGGTGCACGTAAATTTGTGTGCATACGCAGGAGAGTCGAGATAGTTCGATAAGTTTTACCCCGAAGACGGTAGTAACTTGGAATTATGTAACTTATACAATAGCAGATTCAGTGATTATCTCTGAAACTATCGCTCTCTCTCTCTCTCTCTCTCTCTCTCTCTCTCTCTCTCTCTCCCTCTTGCAGCATTGATTTTTGCAAACATCAAACATGTACTTCTATTACTTTTTTTTTTCCTTTTTACACATAAATACCGATAGGGCCCAATGAAACTTATGGAACTTTCAAGTTGGTATATTGATTTATTTATTTATTTATTTATTTTGTTCTGTTATTTTGATGTAAATCTTGCAAAGCTTCAGTCGAGCATTTGCCGCTAAAAGTTTTGTTGAGAGATTTATTTACTTATGTTTAGCTTTTACTTTTGTTCAGAACAATCCATAGATGGAACGAGATATGTTAATAAAGAATGTTTAAAATACGTATAACAGTTTAGAGAAACATTCAATCAATATTGATTCTATTTGGCGAATTGTTGAATCAACAAATGTATTTATTATATTTATGTTGATGCACGTTTATACTCTTTAATGAATCATGTATTATTTTAATTCATAAGAGAAATAAATTAATTTTTAGTCCTATATTTAGATATTCATATGTATTTATTCATTTATACCCGTAAACATTCGAGTTGTATTAATTTTGTAGCATTGCAATTTTTATTTGTAATTTTTCTTTCATTCGATATAAGAAAATATTCAGAGGAAAGTACTGTTCGATATTTGATTTTAATATTATTCAAACCTCAAAACGAATTCTAATATTATTTAATAAGTTTTGTTTCGCCTATTTAAATAAAAAATAAAGGTATCGGATTACATTAAAAACTAACACTCATAAAATTCTTGCATAAGGAAGTTTTTATATTAAAAGAATACTTCTCTTTGCTGATAAAGTTGCGTAAAATTAATTAGGATTCATTAAAATATGCATAGTATTTGAATTATTTACAATCGTATATCAAAGGAAACTATACGTGTTCTGGGCATCCTGTTCATCCTTGAATACATTAATTCATGAAAAAACGTACTTATAAAGTTTTCGATGAAGTAATATGCGTCAGGTAAATCGACGTGATTATCTAGTACATTTATATGAACGATATTTTTTTTCTTTTTTTTTCTTTTCTTTTCTTTCATTCATTATTGAATTTAGTTAAGAGATGGCAAAAAATTATACAATGCGCATGTTAATCAAAACTTCTGATGTTTCTTAATGCCATACAAAATAGTATGCTATGTAATAAAATACGTACTGAAATAGTATAATTATATTGAAGAAGTATAATAATTTAATAATATATAATTAATAATATTTTCAAGATAAACTGTTAATATTTCATTGATGAAAATGTAACATTAAAAGTGCAAAATTCCTTAATAATACATTAGTTAGTTTCCTTTTTTAGATGCTTAAATATGAAATTGTATATTATTTGGTAGATAATATGGATTGTTGTTATATTACAGTTGTTGAATGTATGTAAATTTAATGATAGTATACATTAAATTTAATAACACATTGACTTCGAATTTAATATGCTTTATATTAATACGTGTTTCCTTTATAATATCATATCATTGCACAATCCAAGAAACTTAGAATTTTTATGGCACAATATCAAATCTTTGATAATAATAATACTACATTTTTAATTTACAGTATTTGATAATAATATTTAATAAAATTAGTTAGTAATTTTATAAAAATATGTAAAAAAAAAAATTAATATTGTTTGTGTGTAAAAATATTTACCAATAAAGAGAAAATACTTTTATTGTTTATTCAAATGTAATAGATATGTATGTATATATATTATTAATGAGTTAATAATAGATTTTAGTTGTTCAAATATAAGTAAATATTATAATCTCAAAACTAGAAAAAACAAAAATTTGAGTCATAGCCTTCATATATATATATATATATATATATATATATATATTGATTTAATTACAAGTATCTCTAGGATATTAATTAAAATAATTTTATGTATCATGAAATGACAAAAGTTTTAGAGTAAAGATTAAACAGTGGTAAAACATATGTATTTTCCAATATTTATTTTTTTCTTTTTTTTTAAATTTGTCTTTTTGATTAATGTCACTTTCTGAATCATTATTAGATGCATATATATATATATATATATATATATATATCAAATTGATAATTTCAAAGAATCTCAAATTATCTCATTAAATCTTATTCCAATGTACGACCACCGACATAATAGTTTTTTTTTTTTTTTTTTTTTTTTTTTTTTTTTTTTTTTTTTTTTAAATAGCGAGCACCAAATATTAACTAGATTTCATTGTATTGCGCATTCATTCAAATTCGATTGACCATTTAACGATCGTATAAAAATATAAATTTTATGATGACACACTTTTAATTCTTCCAAGCAGTTATTATTTTATGAAGTTATATACCTCCGAGATTGAGGGCCTTCTTTATACGTAATATAAAATAACATCTCTCACGTACTTTCTTCATATAAAACTTTTTATTGCACAAATATGTTTTATTGATTTAAAAATTTTTAAGAATACGATTGTATGGCTTTTCTCGCTTGAGTAACAAAGAAAAGAAAATAATACCGATGTGCCTTGGATATTAAGCGCGATTTATCTCCGGCGATGAAGAATTCGTCGTTTAAGGAATCGAATCAAGTAAAAAAAATTTGCAAATTTCTTTTATCTCTTTTAGCCCTTTTCTACTTTCCTTGTCTTGAGACTGTAGAGGCTCTACAACTTGACAAGATACGTGCCCAAGTACTGAAACTTGGCATGGGCCCGCGCACATCGACTTTACATTCACCTATTCTTTTATTCTTTTATCTCCTAAGTATTCTTTCCATTCTATTTCGTTCAGAATCATAACGTACGAGTTTTTTATTCATAAGATATTATCTTCTCTGGGAGGAGAAAGTTTTTGCGAACTCTACCACTTCGCAAGCATTTTTTTGCGCCATAATAATTGAATAGAAAAAAAAGACAATAAGAGATAGAAATAAAAATGCGGTATGAAAGAGCACTTAAAGGATTATGCTAATATATGGAACAATGGAACTGGTGAAAATACTATTAAAGAGGTAACACATGGAAACGTTAGCAAGTGTCTAGCCAATGTCGCGGGCCAACGAAAAAGTAGTCAGATAACAAGTATGCGAGACTGAAAATGAGAAAAGTCAACTGTTAGGGGTTGTGCGCACGCGCATTCCCATCTCCACAACGGAATAGCAGATAATTTTTGCGTCTAGGCGCATTTTGAGAGAGGAGGTAGGTAGGGTGGGGTTTACTGGCTGGAGAACCGATGCACATAAGCCGCTAAATAATTGGGGTTTAGTGGCGGAATATCGGAGGCTTTGACGAGCCGCAGCGACTCGTAACGAGGGCTTGATTTAGGGCGGTTAGTTAGGGGTGATATTACAGGTTAGTGCCGAGCAGGCCGATGGGAATTCCTCGAGCAATTGATAATGATAAAAGCTGGAACGTCACCGCGTCTTGGTGAATTCGCGCGGCGGCGGGGAAGGGAGATCGGTAGCCCGAAGTTGGAGTACTGGGAAATTCAGAGGTCGGAGTTGGTTGCCAAGAGGCAATTCTTACAAGCTCCGCGCTGATATCATGATTTATGGTTATCAGCGCCTTATATCCTGGCGAATCGCGTGCTATTGAAGCTGTTTCGTTGAGGGGCCAGTTAGTTGTGGGTTTACCGGCGA
>NW_011948414.1:3527326-3597773 GCF_000503995.2 Ceratosolen solmsi marchali | reverse complement strand
GTCAGTTTGCTGTGTGTTTACCGGCTACGCTCTTCAACTCATTTTAGCTTGCGATTCTCACGACACCGACAGCGCGCATTTGCATTCGGTAAGAAAAAAAAAGAAAAAAAGAAAGAAAAAAATAAAGAAAGAAAGAAACAAGTAATACTTCTGTAGGCTGAAAGGGAAGAAAAAAAGAAGCAATAAATACTGTATAGGATGAGGATGTGTAACATTGACTCTTTTAAAAGTATCGACTTTTCGATTCAGGCTCTTAACTAATTGCAGTCGAAATTGAATATTATACCGTAATTGGAAGCATCGAAGGGGAAAATTAGCATCCATACAAATGGTAATTAAACGAAACAAATTAAAAACCTGTCTTCGTTTTATTTCGAATTTCCTCAAAGTATCAATTGCTTCTCAGTTAGCGTTAACTACCAAAATCTATATCAACGCTCAAAATAACTTCAACAAAATGGCATCCAATCGCTGATAATAGTGATGGTAATAATCATACACATAATTAAGGAAAAACGAGTGAGTCGATTGCAATAGGTGCAGTGTTGCGTAACGGTTGAGCAAATGGCAATGGCCTCGTAATACTCGTGTGATTATTTTCCAATCGATATCTATACTCTCGAAAATTGTTGCACGTAGCTCTGATGAACGCTGCCACCACCTCTAAAGCTCCACTTGGAGCAAAACTACCGAAATTGTGCCGATGCTTATACACATTCTCATTTGTTATCTCCTCCTCCTCCCATACCTCCGCTCCACTCTATAACGATACCCTCATTAAATGTCATCGAAGAATTTTGCAAACAAGTTCGACCTCTTTTCCACCCCTCAAACTTTAATTAACTCATCAATTATTATTCTCCCTCTACTTCTTTAATCGTTTTTACCGCCCTATAAAGCAGCCATATAACGAGTTTAATCAGTGGTTAGAGAGAGGCAGGGCTTTTGGAGAGAGAAAATGAATTGCCGCGATGAGAATTGAGAGAGAAAGAAGAGAGCGCGGGATAGAGCTCATCTGGATTACGCTGCGACTGATGGGCAGCCGAGGTGAAAAGTTGAGGGCTCGAGACAGTCTGCAAGACAAGGCCAATGCTACCTGAGCAATTGCCTTTTGACATTTTTAATCGGTCGCACATATCGATTTGACAACTTGTGGAAACTTGCAGAAAGCCGAAGCGACAAACAGTCGACTAGCGAATGGAATTCGAGAGTGTATTTGTCGGCGGATAATTAATCGTCGCATACTTGGCTGGCTACAACTATAATAAATATCTTCCCTTATCTAATAATAAATAATCGCTTATCCAATAAAAAAGATTTGAGTGATAAAGCATACGAGAGTAGTGTAGTAATTTCAATAAGAAATAGTCGCAACAGACGTTCTATTCCGAAGAAGCGTGGATATTTAGATTAAATGGGGCATAGCATCGATTTCACCTGAGAGTCAAAATTATAGAAACTTGGATGGTCATCCGAATTATATAATAATATTCTGTTATTAAACATTTATTAAACGTATCTAGTGCAATTGTGACTCAAATCACATTAAAATTAACAAGAAATTTCATTAGATGCACTACTTAATTACCATGGATATAGAGTTAAAATTTTATTTTACGCAAAATTCAGCAGCCATTTCGATAATCTCATATCTATATTAATACTTGATTTCAAATTTTAATTTAATAATCCTGAGCCGATATTCTTAAATCAACGGAACCTGCCAAGTCAGGTATTATTCCGATATTTGAATAAAAAAAGGATATTAATCCTCGACAGAAATTTCCCTTTCGACCGGATACAATATAAATGCAGGATATATCTTATCAATGTATCGCATGCTTAAAATATGGTCTCACACTACTTTACATATGACACAATGTTAGAGTTAAAGATTGTGAAACACAATCACGACAATTTTTACAAGCAATACAACAATTAGAATTACAAAGAAATATCGAAATTTTAATTGTTACGATGACACGTAGAGTCACGAAAGTGTGAGGAAATTTATTAAAGCTTAATAGTGCAAATAGTATAATGCCAACGAATATTTATATCTTGGGTAGATTAAATAATTAACAATTTCCACATATTAGATAAACATTCGCGAAAAATTAGATATTACTAAAGAGAGCTAAAACTTATATTTGGGTTAGGTATTCAGTTACACACTTGTAAATACAATTGCCTAAAATTATAAGTATTATTTAGCTCAATAATTATAATAAACAGTATTAGTTACGTTTTTTATATTTTTATCATATAAATCTCGTGTAAAGAACTTAAATTACAATTTTCACAAATTATACGAATAGAGCGAAAATTGTTGAAACGAAATGGACCATATGAATGATAAAATATTTTTCTCGTACTCACCGTATGACACTCGATAATATATAATATCGAGAAGGATCAAACCCTTGGTTGACTTTAAAAATGTGTTTTAATTAATAACGAGTTTTAATTATGGAATGTAATTACCAGATGAACTTTTTTGCGATATCAATGCCTTAAAAAGCCTTTAGATTACGGGAATAAACAGAATGTGATAAAAATGATGATGAATATTCCGACGAAAAATCCAAAAGAGACGGAGAGAAGAAGCACGTCACGTGACATATAAAACAATGTAAAATATTCTACCGTAATGATATACTTAATTGTTTTAAGCCCAGCTATTGCACTTTCTAAAGCATGCTATCCTCCTTTACCCTCATCGCCGCGACGCTTCGACAAACGCGTGCGTTTGTCAGCAGTGATTGAATAATCCTTGTTTGTGCTTCATTGAAGAACCTGCGAAGTGACAGTAATTGGAGCACTGAGAACTATAAGGAATGATTAAAGATAATATTTCTTGTGATGCTTTCCTTTCCTGTTTTACTCTTTTGTTACCCGCCGAAACGCATCTGCTTTAACAAACAGATTTAAGGAAAATACGATCTTTCTTTTATATTCGTGTGATATTCTTTTCTATGTATATCCATTAATGTATGTCCGTTAAGTCGAATTTGCTGACGTTAATTAAAACTAATGTAACTGAAATTATACACATTGGAACATCATTTGATTTGCAATTTTGTTTTATTTTTAAAACACAATGCGTTTGTCAGAAACGAAATAATTTTTGAGCATTGATTGAATTTAACGAGGGAAAATTTTAAAAAATTGAATTGCACCGACAAACGTTGAAATTATTTAAAATTAGAAATTTTATGTTGTTACATGATTATTTCCATTCACTGTTATTAACAACTTTATATTAATTGATAATAGTATTGATTATATGAATGTTATTAATCAAATTATAAAAAATTCGCCAACGAATTAAATTTAACTCGATTTCGAATTTCTTTAATTGAAATGCTTAATAAATATATAATTACTCTTTTCTTTTCGTTTCAGATTGGATGACAAAAAATTTGAATTAATCAATGTAAGTACTTAATAATAAATGTTCTTGTTACAAAAACATTAATAAAAAATATAAACAAATTGATAAATGTTGAATATTGGTGAATATATTATATTGGCGATATATGGGCGCACCAAAACCTTTGAAATAAGTTTACAATTTTTAATAAATATGCGTCTAATAAATGTATTACATCTTATAAATATTTAATATATTATTGCATTTATTGATAGTCAATAAGGATTAATAATGGATTTTAAAAAATTTTCTTAAAAATAATCAGAAATTATGATTTTTCCTCATAAGGTGAATATAGATTATAAATTTCTGTTTGAGACGCAAATATACCTTTACACAAATTAAAAATTTCATAAACTACAATTTATGAAAAATTCTCAACAACAATAATTTGGAATTAAATAATGTGAATGTTGATTATAAATTTTTCAACCTTCTCAATATACTGTCAATATAATGAGGAACACGTTACCAAGTTCTGTTTTTTATTTTTACTAAACTAGTAGAATGTAGTCTATTAAAAAACAATCAGTCGTTCACAAAGAAATGGTAATTTTTTACATTTTCAAAGTATTTCTTCGTGTAATAGCTTATCTTCAAATTCTCGTCATTGAACATGAATAAGGAACATTTTCAACAATTGCAGAGATATTTGTGAAACGTGGCACGTGAGCTGCGAACAATCGATACCTTCGCTTCAATGGAATCGTCAGTTCCGTTAAACGAGATTCGATGATAATGGTAATATCAATGTCCTCGTAAATCAACATCAGGAAGCTCATAATGAAGGAGTCTCGTGCACTGGCGAGAGATAATAATCGCGTGCATTCGTCATTTACTTATACCTTCGCGTCTGATAAGTATTTTTTCACAAACTTGGTGGAAAAAACATGCCGCCTCGGCTCTTCGTAATTGACAGTGATAAGTTCGTGACCGTTCATTTTTTAAAATTTCACATTTAATCATAATAATATCATTATAAAAGGATGCCAATAAATTATATTAAATGTTAAGGGTGAAAAATCTTGATAGATGTCTTTCATAATGTACTGAATAAATTTATCAATCACTATTTTATAAATTATACTTCCGATTGATTTTTTAATTTACCTCTTTCAATAACCCAGCCCTATTCTATAATAATTTTATAATAAAAAAAAAATCAAAGTTTAGGAAATTCATTACGAAAGAAGCTTGAAAAATGACACGCGAATTTGTATTATTGTTGGCGAAAAATGTACTGTTGATTACGAAAATAAAATCCATGGAATTTAATTGATTGTCTAACCACATTTTGTATCGAGGATTTTCAGCGACCGCCGCACCCACGAGCCTCCTAAAGGATAATAAAAGTAAGGAAGAAACTCGGTAGGCCGAGATGCCGTAAACCGCCTCATAATTGCATTTCAGCTTTTAAAAGCTCGGCAGAACAGCCGTTAAGCTACCACGGAACAATCGATCCACCCATGCAGCACACGAAAGCCTCTTCCTACTCGAAACCGGCACTCACTCTAACTTCAAAAGGACCACAAGGACTTGAAAAAAGTCGAGTGGCAACTGAACCTTTCTTTCCATCCGTCGTCTTCTTTTGAGAAAGGAATTCCGATGAAAAAAAGGAAAAACTTTTGCCCTCACAATTTTCATTAATATTTCGCTCCAACCGTAAGATCTGGCTGGCGTGCTCATTCTCCCAAGCAAAAATCATTCGCGCGCGTGCGCTATTAATTTAAAATTCACGGCTGATATCTCGTGCAATTACCGAACCCATTATTACGTGGAATTGTTCATGAATTTTTTGGCCTGTCATTTTAAAAATTCATCCTTCAAATATAAAGTTATAGCTCACTTGATTTATAGAGTTGCCTGTATAGGTTTTACGAATGCAAATGATCTTTCCTACCTATCGTGCTCTAAATACTCAAATAAAAATGTTAGAAAACATGGCTGGCTCTGTGACTTGCTCCCGAAATTACAAAATAGCTGCTATGAATTATTATCGGACTTTAAACGTTACTCGTGAATCATGAAATATCAGTTAATTCGCACTTATTGATTAAGAAATAACAACTGACCATTGATCACAAAACAAACGAACAAACCGCGCGTATAAATCTGCTGATACGAAGTAATTCGAAAATCAATTCCCTTCAAGCCACGAAACCGGCGTTTGCCAAAGTTGAAGGCGATATCGCTCGAAGCTACCTGATTTTCCCGTCTACATGTCCATACCCCAGCCTTCGTTCCTTGGCTTTTATAACCTTCCGAGGTCTAAAATAATAATAGTCACTCGTATTTTCACGGATTTCTCTAAATCTCTCCCATGAGGCGCTTGGTTTATCGCGCGACTCCATACGAAAGAACATCTCTCTATCGACAGATGATGGTATATAATCCATGTGCCGAATAGAACGGGAATTAATGAAGGATGCACGGAGAAATTTGCCAGGATATTCCGAGATCGCGGTTCGATCTATTTTACAGCCTCGGCGCATCACCAGAGTACCTTATTACTGAATTATCAGAATCGCGCCTTCGCCGAGAGCCTCGTAATGAGATTCTCTCATTTCATCTGTTTTGTCGTTATGCGGATAGGAGATTTTCCTTCCGAGCTCCTTTCGTTACGCCAAAGTCAGCGAAGGTGCCTAATAATTGCCTAATAATAATCAATTAACAAAGTCACTTATACTTAAAATGAAAGTATATTAATAATATAGCTGCGTAATTTTATTCGATTCGTATTTCTGGATTGACGGCATTATTATGACGGCATTTTTCTGCTTTCTAACTCAATTTTATTACAATGAAGTCCTTAAAATGTATGAGCGAGCGTGTCTATGTGTATTTCTATTATATTTCTGATATAATGTAGGGTTCGATGAGTTTTGCTGACTGATTAATAAGACGGTTGTAGTAAGAATTTTTTAAAACGCGATATCAATTTACTAGTTACAATACGAAAGTACGAGGGGATTTTAAAGGAAATTGAGGTTTAATTATGACATTTGAAATTGCCCATAAATTTCTTACAAACGCTATCGAATGCAAACAAATCTGTAAATAGTATAAGATACAAAATTTAAAAAATTTTTTAGGAAATTTCAAACACCATTAACGAGCAGACGATAAAATTAATATTATTTTAATTAATGGTTTAGAGAAAAATGTAAAATATAATAGAGATTTTTAAATACATAGAGAATAACGTAACCAATATTAACAATCAACACCTTAGAATAGAAATTATATAATTATTGATAAATTAAGAAATAAATTAGTGTATCGATAAGCACGTTTCATATAATTCCCTAATTATAAATGAAAATTTCGTAAATTCCCAGATGAATGCCGCCTGTGTACACGCGTGTATTTTGTGTGTGTGTGTGTGTGCGCGCGCGCGCGCGTGTGTGAAATAGATACAATAATTCGTCAGGATCAATTATAAGATTCCATAATACTAAAATGGAACTTGCGAATTAAGCTAATCGAATTATTATAAGTATAATAATTGATTATGCAGCGATTCTCCATATTTATCCGCCTAGTTGTCCAAACACACACTTAATATATCAATAGTTAATGATTCAAAGTTCGCCGTGTGCTTAATTAAATATTAGTAATAGTAACGTTATTGCCAACCAATCATCATACATTGAATATATTTGGATCAATATTATTCGAATAGGTTCTATCTAGAAAATCATTATCAATCATAAATTTGAAGCTAATGTAAAATTAAAGATGAGCCACAGTTCGTATCTAATCACAGCTATCAACATTAAACATTTTACACTCATAGATTAAGTGATGAAATTTCAAAGGTACATCATTCGTAAACCTGAACATGTCCCCATGTAAATGTTCAATGTATTAATTGTCCCAACGTAAGCGCATAAAAGGTAATGGCACAGGAAGTGACAAGTTGCCGACGGAAGGTGAAGAAATTGTCGTGAGCGTTAAAGATCAAACGAAACTCATTAACGAAACATCAAAAGCCAGCGAACACGGATGTAGCGCGTACGCACGTGCACCTAACTCGTACACGATAACGTTTTAGCCAGAATGAATCAATGATCGATCGCATCTTGAAAGCACGCACAGACACGCCGAATTCGACCGAACAAGTACAAGCCGAGAGGACGAATTACGGAAAGGGCATATAATCCTGTGTATACTATCGCATTGTTTATTCGTCTATCCACCCCTCCCTAACGTTATATTTCATCCTGTTGAACCCCTTCACAATATAGCTCCGTAATATTAAAGGTAGAGATCGGAGCTCCAATTCTCCATTATTTTTCATCTAAGAAGTTTATCTAAGGATGAAGTTAATACAGTTAATAGGCAATTGTTTCAGAAATCAACAAGTATGATAACGCGAATTCAAGTGCATCGCTGAGATGTCGGTCGGCGGGAATGTTTCATCTCGCACGACCATAATGATTAACTGCAGCCATATATAACATTTATAAGAAAAATGAAAATGAAAATGTTCTTCGAGTTTCTGGGTCTGAATATGTGAAATAATGAAACAGTACATGTCGATAGCAGAGCACGCGTTTATCGGCACCGGGAATGGGAATAAGTTTTCGTGACAGACATATGCTTATATGTTATTCGCCTCTCCTCGACTCCTTTAGGATGGATCGCTGAGACCCCCCCCCCCCCCCCGCCTCCCCCCTCCTTCTACCTAGCTATTTTATATATTTAGTCGATTTCAGGGTTGCTGTTTGTGCAGGCGTACTCCCGTTATTTGAAAGAATTTACAGCTCTTCGTACGAGTACAGGGGAAATGAAAAATTCGCGAGCACGTTTATTTACAAGGTCGAACGTGTTTTGAAAATATTGTGTTTGTATATAAGATTTACCTAATCATTTTCGTTCGCTGGATTATATCGATATTATATGGGACTCGAGCTTCGTACACGAGATCCTCGAAGAAATGTGTGTCAGTTCCGAGAGATAAAAGGCCGTTATTCCTTCAATAAGTATGCTCAAAATAAGCGCGCGAGTGCAGAGAGGAGATATTGATGTATCAGTGTTTATTTATAAACTGGCTCGAGGGTATAAGAAGGATTTTGTCATTGTTCTTCCGTACTTTATCCGCGCTCTCGTCTATACGGATATGCGTGTCTACGCGGATAGGGAGAATTCATGAACTCCGGAGAAAAGCGAATTTGGCTTATTTAATCGGATTACAATCAGTTTACAATGACTTTGAGAAAATTTCACGGTGAATTGATAGATATTCGATTGAACGGCGAAAGCGAATAAAAAAACAATGATTACAACAACAACAACAACAACAACCAGAACTAAGAATAATTTAAATTTAAAACGAACGAGAATTTGTCTGTCGAGTATGTGAGGCATTGCTTCAACTATAATAATATAATTTATATAAAAATATAATATATAATATAATATATAATATTAATATAATATATATATATATATATATATATATATATATATATATATATATATGTATATATATATAAAGATAATCTATATAAAAATCCGAAACAGAAGCTTAATTATACTTATTCACCGAAATAATTTATTCGTTATTTTTTTTATTAAATCACACTTGTCATCACTGACTTATCATTATATGACACTAATAATTACTAATTTATTATTAAATCACATTAGTCATTATTGATTTATCGTTAAATCACACGACCTCCCGCAATAACTGTATTAAATGATAAAATATACGTACGATAATTATTGTGTGGAAGAGCGCGATAGATAAACGCTCGATAAGCATTCAAATATCGGATAATGCGAGAAAATATATTAAGGGAACAATTGAAACGAAGCATGTTACGAAAGAAATTACCAACAAACATCAATCAAGGACTGGACAATCCTTTGAATTAAAAAATGCGGTAATACCTAATAAAGAAATTTATTATTTTGCCCATTTCAAACCCACTCGTCTTCCGACACTTTTCGTCCCTGTACCTTTCTTTTTTCTTTTTCATCAAGAAGCAATTTAATGCCTCGGCTTGGCGAATACACCTGCGGATGGCAGTCCAATTAACTCTCGTAAAGCTGTGCCCCGTCTATGCTCGGCCCACCATTCCTGGACAACTCGTTGCCAAAATGTCGGCCCGTAATCCCTTCTGGATCGCCGATTTCCCCGTAGTGAGCTGCCGTTTATCTCCAACCGTAGCGAAAGAGATAAAAGCCCTTGAGCGTAATCGGAAGCGAGAGCATTTTGGATGACGGTGAATCTTATTTTGCTCTTTTTGCGAATTGATGGCTTCTCTGATTGAATGAAGAGACCGAGTAAGCTATTCCGGGAAGACGACGGTACCGTTGCCTTACGAGTCTGATGATCCGTAACGGGATTTCGGATTTTTAAGCCGGCGACTCTAGATGCGTCACGTAATTCATTGGAGGATCGGAGCCATTGTATTGATGACGTTGTATGGATGAATCCATAGATCATTGAAATACCACGTGTTTGATATATGCGCCTGATATTATTTCCCTATAAATTCATTGTAGATTGTACAATCGTTGAAATAGAATTTTCAAAATTCCCTATACCTTTGGTTATCTCATTCTTAATCACCATAATTTCCGTAATACCGTAACATGTAATGTCTTGCGTAAACTTTTATAAGTTTATTATGATTTAGATTTTCTCCAGTAAACTTCACGTAAGCTTAACGTCGCAAATTAAACAGTGATACGATCGCTGTCTATTTCGATAATCGATCGTTATAAAAGAAACGAGCTGCTTTAAAAAGAGAAAAGTTACGTTCACATTTGAATTCAGGCTGGTTGCTGCCGAAACCTTAAACTATTGCCCTACGCGTAGATAGAGAAAAATTAAATTACTGGGATTTGCAAAATTTGCAACATTAACGATCCGTCGCAATCAATTTCTATCAATTAAAATTACATTCGATCATCGAGCGTACATGCGAATCTCTCCCCTCAAAGTCGTTCCTCCTTCGTACCGAAAATTTTTAGTGCGCGCTTACTATTACGTGTAAACGCCATCCGTTCCCTTGAAACAGTGACGCTGACGTTGATAGTGATAGCGTAACGGCAAGTAAATGCGTTATAAGTTATATATGCTCATTCGTATTTCGTCGCGCTCTCTCTCTCTCTCTCTCTCTCTCTCTCTCTCTCTCTCTCTCTCTCTCTCTCTTCGATGTGTTATCAACTAAACTTTTACAATTGTTATTTCTGCCACTGTCAAAGACAGTGTATTTATACTCTGACTGTATCGCAAACCCCATTTTATCTTGCTCCTATTATCTTCCTTGCGTGTATACATTGTGCGTTTGAACGCGCGTTTCTTTCATTTCTTTGTTTAATTTGACCTTTCAATGACTATATAAAGAAGTACTTCAAAGATTTCTTAATTACTCGTGCTCTTAATTCTTCGCGATGTTTGCTGAAGAGGAAGCGTAAGGATGATGAAACCCGTTCTTCTGGCTATTCTGCACTTGCCAAATCGCTCGGGAACTTCATTGTACACTTTACAACATTTTCGCCGTTGAAACGTCTCTATATAATTTTGACGTTAAGAGATCGTTGTGCGAGAGAACAAGTATTTCTTATTAAACTGAGATTGTATTAAAGAACTTTGTTTTTTATCTATATTGGCTAAGCATTTCATATTCGGAATTTAAACAATACGATTAAATAGATTGGCTGATGAAAATCACGTAAAAGGTGAAGTCCTTTCAAGTTTTTATTTCGAGTATTATAAGTTTCATGTAAATATCGTCTGCAAGTACTTTTGTAAATCTAAGGTAAAAAGGGAATGACATCAGCGATGTTTGAGCTGCGTTAAATGCTGTACTCACAACAAAAATCATAATTATTGATAAATAATTTAATAAGCTAAAGGTATAAAGCCAAAATTTTAATAAAAAATATTTTATTCAACGATAAAAACTGAATCTCGTAACTTGATTCATCAATATCTATGTGACCGAGCGTATTAAAAATGTAAAATAAGCTATTTAATCTGTGGACTCGTGTTATTAACGCGAAAATTTATTAAATTAATGTATAAACTTGTAAAAAATTTGTTTGAATATAAAATTAAAGTCAATTTCAAATTCAATAATACAGATGCATGTTGGTCGAATGTTTATAGTATAGACGATCGTCACAGTATTAATGCGAGAACTAAATATATGAATAATTGAACGTTTTTCCGCTCCTTGCCACTAAAATCGATTATTTGCTCATTCGTTTAAATATCAATTTATTTGAAAACGGAGCTTTTCAATTCCACAGGAGCACACAATAAATATAGCGTAAACGATGAAATAAAATTCGCTGAGCATTAATTTCGATCCTCGATTTCTCCCGCAACAAAACTCTTCCAAACTACGGTCCCTATAAGTACAAATAAACTTGAGTGCTCAAACAGACCGAATAACATTACCGCCCGTGGCTTAAGATTGTGGAAAATCGGCAAACGGAAGCCGTCTCTTTTTCTCTTAAATTACTTAACCTCCGTACTATACTTATTCGCTGTCGACCGAAGAAACGATGTAGCGGCACAATGAATTAAACGCTAGTTATCGAGATCGTAAATTGCACAAACGCCAGAGAGAAAGAGAAAGAGGATAAGAAGCAGCAGGAACAGGAGGAACATGAAGGGATGGAGGAGGAGGAGGAGGAGGAGGAGGAGGGGAAGGAGGCTCGTTACATTTGGGCGTGTTGTAGAGGCTCTCCATCTGCTTGATTTATTTAAAAACTTGCCCTTTGCTCCCTACCTTTCTTCTCCCTCTCACCTCAGTTTTGCCTTCCATTCGTCTTTTCCACTTCGTCTTTACTGCTTTCCACCTTCTTTCTACATTATCAACCACTCGATCTATTATTCTTTTTTATCTTCCTCAACTTTATAACCATCGCTCACTTATTTTCCCTTTCTCGCGACCTCCTCGTCTCTTACTTTCTCTTTAAATTCACCTTAAAGTATTTTAAATACTTGTAAAGCGGCATATTATTCTAATGGCCTATTATATGCAGATTTTGTAGTAATGCACGCGCGTACACAAACATATTTACGCAACATTCGGTAATTTTTAAAAGTCGTACTAAACATAAAGTGTGTATTTTATTAGTAATATCTACAATTTTTCTCATAAAAATAAATACATTTACCGCATATTAGTTATACAATTTATAAAAACTAACTTTTAAGAAAATCGTGATAAAAAAATTTTTTATTTAAAATATTAGATTCAATAAAATTTTAGTAGAACTTATGATTTTTTTCCGGTAAATTTACAAGCTTATACAAGAAAAATTTTGTAATTTTGTAAAAATGCAACCCGAATGCTTCTCTTTTTTTTTCTACGCATAGTAATAACTTTTAGAAGCACTATGAAACAAAGGGACATAACTCTCATTATACTATATTACCTTGATAATTAAAAGACATGAAAAAAATTTTTCTCTTTAAAATGACATAACTATATAGCATATTTTAGAAATTAAGAACTGCGATTTTAATGTGTAACATTGAACGATTAGAAACGATTAATAATTTGCTTCTACATAGAGACCAAATTCCCCTTTAAAACATAAATATTGCTAATAATGTTTATAAATTAATATCAATTATAATATTTATAAAATTTAACTGGCTTTTTCACGCTAGTATAAATGTTTTGAAAAATAATATATGAAAGAGGCATTAATAAATCTTTTGACACTATAAGACTTTACTTTATATAAACCTTTATAGACTTTTTATTAAAAGAATATTGAAATATTTTATCAATTTTATGAAACACATATTCCTTTGATAATGAAATATTTTTCAATTATTGAAATATCTTTTAATATTTTTACAATTACATTTACGGAGTAACCGTCAATAAAAGTTTTTATATACAATTTATTTTAGGAACTGTGTCTTTTAAAATTACTTAACTTTTTATAAACTCATTGAGATTTAAGCCTGAGCTTAATGTAAAATATAAAATGGTGAAAATTTTTTCCATCACTCACGTAGTAATTTACCAACACATCTGCCTCAGCAGTTACGCATATATTTCTACATGCTCCTTTAAAAAGGACTGGCGCACGGTTTATCTAGCGCAAAGTGCTTCCTTGACCCTCTCGTCCAATCCAACCCATCCGCTAGCCGTCCTTTTTGTCACCAGTTTAACTTTCTTTATGATTTCATCAATGCATATTTATATTATCTTGTCAGGTATGCAGCGATGGTTTTAGTAAGCTCGTGAGGAAGCTTAACTTCGACATTTTGCCATCGGACCTGTTTCTTTTCTTCCCGAGTACACTCTCGTTCTTTTTATGATTATACTTCGGTTACGATAAGTCCCATCACATTTTTTAATTATTTATGGCTTCGAAAAACATTGGATGTTGAATTTTATTTTATTTAATTTATTTCTATGTTGCACCTTGAAAAAAAAGTAACGTAACGGCTCATTAGGTTCGGGAAATATGTTGCGAAACTTTACACGTAAAACCAGCCAACAAAAAAGTTTGTGTATATTTAGTATTTTATCGAGTCTTTGCATTAAAAACATATTTTGCTAAAATTAAACCAAGGAAGCAAAGCACTATTATCTTTATTCTTTTGTATCCATAAAGAACATTAATTGATATAGTATTGTTTAAGTAGTTATTATTAGAAATAAATATCATTACATTAGGACAAAAAAAAAATACATTACAAGTAGGATACTTATTATTCATATGTATAAAAATTAGATTTTAAAGTACAAAAAACTAATGTGTATTTTATACTTTTGTTAAATCAATAAAAATGACTATAGTAATAATGGCAAGCTATCACAATTTCATTGATTTAGGAAATATCTTACTAGTGTGTGTAGTATTTTTTTCACTAGTTATTGTAAAAATCCTAAAATGGTTCCAATAAACCAATAGTTATGGTTCGATCGTACTTGCAATCTTTTAATTTGTAATATATTTCTACTGATAAATCAAAAAAATTTTTATTAATTATTTAATTTGCTCAATTGTTTCTTACATTTTAATTTTAAAAAATCTCATAAATATTTAATATTTAAAGATAAGTAAAACATAAAAATTTGTGATACTTTAATACGAAAAAATTGAATAGGTAAAATCTGGCGATAATGAAACGTTTCCCAAGTTTATTCTGTTGCAATTCTATCTTGTCATATTTTTTATCTTTTCTGACTGTCGTGTAAACCGTTCAATTGTTCCTCTTATTTCCGTACTCGTGAACTTATCGATTTATTCGTCGTCGGAATTGTGTATGTAACGACACGTAAAATACTTCTATCGACAATATCTATCTCTCTGTCTGTAGATGTTATATATATATATATGCTGCCTCCCTTACCTTCGATCCATTCAACTTAAACGATTTTCTAGAGTAGCCGTCTGGAATGTTTTTTATAAATATTTGAATCGATGTGTACGTTTCACTGAACAACTTCTAAAAACACGATGATGTGACATGCATCATCAAACAATGATATTTTGGTATAAAAATTCGTTTACACATTTAATGCTATTTCGTGAGTAAACTTTGACTTTGACTGTTTTGCCAAACAAAATTTTTTATTTCCTCATACTCTTCAATTTTATTTGAAAATAAATGGAAATTTCAATATTTGATATTCCCGACTAAACAGTTATTGATTCATCAAACTTTCTTGAAGTATATGATTAAAAGATTTTGGCAAGCTACAATAATTCTTATACAAGTCATTTTTTTAAGGAATAAAATTATTCGTATATGCTACATTTCATAAACGCTAAATATACTTTATGATTTATATCATATTATTTGTATCGCCTGGTATCCTACAAACATCATATTTTTATTTGTTTATTTCAGAATACTATTTTGCCGAAAGCTGTTCATTTTTGGGAAAGAGCATTGATGGTTCGTGAAACGAAAGGAACGATACGACTTAACCGGTATGTAAATTTTATATTAAATAAAAAATGCTTTCGTAGTTTTTAAGCTTTTGAACAGGGACATTACAAGAATTAAAAACTACGACTAATCATTGAATGAAATTAGTTTTTTTTATTTTGCATAAATGATTAATTGGTTTCATGTAATTTTAAATGCTCATACTTAACGAAGATATAAATAAAAATGCTAAACGGGCATACATTTATAAGGTATTATCTTTTTCATTGTAATTTTGATACTTGCTTTGATATTTACTTGATTTTTTTTTAATTCTTGATTATACTTTATACGTAATGTAAAAAAAAAAAACAGAACATATAAAAAATTGAATAGATTATTTTCTAAGCTGTGCTTCAATGAGTAAATTTATACGCTTTATAAGAGATTGATACGCTAGTGTATTTATCGCGTATAATAAAATGATAATTAAATAGCATAAAATAATATAACAACAGAATAAATTTTAACTATTATGCAATTATGCTATTAATTTTAAAGTATGACAGTAACAACGAATGTTGTCACAATTATAAAACTGAAACTAATAAAGAATGTTGTAAAACGATAAAGATCAATGGACAATAAAGTTAGACCAACTGTAATTAATAGGAAACAAGTATAAGTATCAGCTTCATAACAAAAAAAAAAATTAATAATTAATGACAAAATATCAATATATAACGAGACGACAGTATGAAGTATCACCTAACTAATAATAAACTGTAAATAGTGATAATGTTGAGTAC
Source organism: Ceratosolen solmsi marchali (assembly GCF_000503995.2). Lineage (NCBI taxonomy): Eukaryota > Metazoa > Arthropoda > Insecta > Hymenoptera > Agaonidae > Ceratosolen > Ceratosolen solmsi. Next base: position 3,581,659 of record NW_011948414.1, on the reverse strand, counting down.
ATACAAATGCGTAGTTAACGGCTAATTCCCACTCCATTCGCTGGCTTTCATTCGTGTTTATTCATCTACGAGAGTATGTCGAAGAGAGAATAATATTCCGGCGAGAGAGAATAACGATTCTATCGAATCGTCGACTCGCACATGCACAATGAAAGTGTTCAATTTTCGAAAACGCAAACTGGAGACAGAATTTTCGAGTTTTCCTCATCAGAGGCGATAGTTTGCAATCCAATTTCCCTCGGAGCAATTCACGTATAACAATGGGGGCCCGTCGCCCCCATTCTAAGCACGGATATGTCCTCTTTCTTTGCTCGCTCTTTCACCGCCGTCACTTCCTTCCACCGACCAACGCTCGACCTTATTATATTTCTCGTCTTTGTTGCCCATGTAAAGATCTAATCTACTCGATCTCCTGAAGCGGGCAATATTTCGCAAGAGTGGACTCGAAGTTATTGTCGTGACGAGTTTTACGAATAAGTAATTTGCAAGTTACGATTTATCGCAGTAATAGTTTTTCTTCCTTACAACTCAAGACTATTTGAAGCAAAGAATATCGATATATTTTTATTCAATATTTACACACAAACCCACACCCGCGCGCGCGCGCGCATATACACATAAATACACACACGCGCACGCACGCACGCACGCACGCACATAAATAACGGTGTGTTTGTGCGCGCGTGTGTGTGGGTGTGTGCGCGTGCGTGTGCGCGTGAGTATAATCCTTTACAAGTTAGTAAAAATACATTCTTTTATTTAGAGAAACGTAATTCTCAAAAAATTTTACTTACATGTATCCGAATGGGGATGTATTCATTTTTTTTATATATATATATATATATATATATAATATGATACAATAGCATATAGCTTATAATTATTAATATTAATATATAAATATATTAATATTAATATATTTGTGTGCGTATGTGTATATTTATGTATAGAATCTCATTAATAATATAAATACTGATTATTAAATGTATAAATAAGTATAGTGTTTAGTCATGAATTAATAAAGTGTAGATATTTTATAATGGATTAGTTTAAAATATTTTGAATAAAAATGTAAAGTAATATATTACATTAAAAAGAAAGCAATTTATTATTTATTTTGCATCTTCTATACCGAACGAATATCAAGCTCATATTATTCGATAGAAAAAATTACATACTAATGACCATATTATTCTACATTTATATATTTACTCATTGCCATATGCAAAAACTGAATCACTAATCTCGGTAACAAAGTAATGATAATAACAATTTTCCAAAGGTATTAATTTTATTGGATCTTTCTATTCATGCTTGTATGCTCAATATAATAAACATTGATTTAAACGTCTTCGAGCCCTCATTTACAACTCAAAGAATTTCGTAATACGTAGTCATAAATCAGCGGCAAAAGAAAGAGCGTTTTATGTGGGTGCAATATTGTAAGCATATGTAATTGCATTAACGTAACCGCCGTCACTTATGCCCTTATGAACTCGGTGGACAATAAAGTTAACAAAATTTAAATCACTAGCATCTAATACATCTCGGAATAGACACGATTTAATGGAGCTTCTGCCTTCCTTGCACCGACCATGTTAATTTGTCAGGCTTCGAGCAGGACAAATCAATCTCAGCTTAAGTCTTTACCAATAATGAGGTACTAGTCCTCGATTGCTCGTCAACGTTCGCAAAAGGAACGACCTTTAAGCTGATACAAACGCTGCGCAAAATTGGTCGAGGAGACGAGCGTCGTCTCCTGGAGCAGTAGATACGGTCCGCTTACGGTCAGCCGAGGCGGGAATTTGCAATTCGGGGGAATTTGAAAAAGTGTCGCCAGATTAGAAATTCAATTGCCATGCGGAAGTTATGTGTTACCATGCGAGGGATCGATGACTTTTTGATGAAGCTTTAGTATTGGTACCGGTGTATTTAGTGATCGATAAGCCGCAAGTTCTACAGTTTTTGTTCGTTCAGTTCGATTTCGAATAAGCGCCTTTCCAATTACGACTGTTATCACAAGGACCATCAATTATTTTTCTTCGATTTTTGATAAACTATGAAAAGGCATGAGTATGTAAGGAGAGTCCGAAACCCCGCAATTATTTATACAACTACAGCTCAGCATGTTGTAAATTTCGATATAATGATTAGGGTTTAGACAACAGTTGATCTACTTATCCAGCAATTCCTTTATATTATATAACCGTGCATCAATCCGATATATATTCATATTAATTAATTACATATTCGGCATAAAATGTATTCACAACTGTAGTGACAAATTCCATTTGAAAGAAACACCAGAAAATATTTGAAGTTCGGTTTTGCAATTGAATTGAATTTATTGAATTATACGTTTATAAAGGAAATAATGATTTTATTAAAATGGAAAAAATGATTAGCGAATATCTGCGTAAGCATGTAAATTATAAAATAATAAATATTACTTTCAAGTCTTACATCAAGATAAAGTAAACCAAACAATTTTTGAAATAATAAATAAATTTTTTAATTTGAATTAATAATGAATAAATAGTTTCATTTTCATTATTGTTGAAATGAAAAACTATAGATTGATATTTTAATGTAATATCCTTCTGTTTTAATAATTTTACTGGAAAAATAAAATAGCCACGATATTTCTCAATTTCAAATCCATTAAATTAATTATTACATTTTCTTCGTTACGCACCATTTGAAATTAATAAAGTATCGATGTGCTTATAACTGATGTATTTAATAACAAAAATATTGTACATCGAATTGAACAGAATATTTGTATAGTTAAACCGAATATTATTTCAGATTCATATGTACTTGAATATGTTACAAATAAATGAGTAAAATATTTATATTTTTTATAAAATAATAATCAGGCCTGCGATAATCTTAATGTTTTATGAATATAAAATCGTAAATATTACGGTACATATATTTATAAATGAGTTTTTTTTTTAAAGTTTCTCTTACTAACAAATAATCAATGTCACAATCCATTATTCATTTTTTATTAATCCCGAGTTCCTATTGATTTTTCGAATCGAACATTCCTATGAAAGTTATATGTGAGCAAAATAAATTATAAAGAATATTATATAATATTCTAGCTTATTGTTTAATGCGACAACATGGGAAAAAATATTAAAATGTTAGTTGTATATTCAATAAAGATATAAACAATGAAATGCACTAATAATTTTCTTTGCTATGTTCAATGACATTTTTCACTCTATTTATACTTGAATTAAAATTATTTAAAATAGCTATAACTTAAATCTCGCTTAAATAATTTTAAGCGTTATTTTATGTCGAGTTTTGTAACATTATAATATCGCATGAAGTTTCATATATTAACTTGAATAGCAATTATCAAGCTTGTAACTTTGTAAATTGTGAATTTTGGTGATTGAAAGTACAAAATATTTTTATCCAAAAATTACTCGATTGAGATCTAAGATAGAGAATAAAAATACTCTACATTAATGCTATCGACGGGCAAAAGATCGACAGATATTGTAAAACGAGACAAAGTCAGCCATTAGTAATGAGGATCCAACTTCTAGTTATTTATTGTTTGTTCAACGTTATCGAAACAATGTTCTTGCTTTCGATATTTCTTTTTTTCTTTTTTTTTTTTTTTTTTTTTTTTTTTTTTTTTTTTAACTTTATATATCGAGATTTATGTATCTCGTGACTGTTTGTCGCTCATTGGCGAACTTTTAGTCCAATATGTGAAACACCAGGAGCCGGAAATTCCAACCACATAAAGAGCATAAACTTCGGACTCACCCGGGCGTATAAAAGCGAATTTCGGACACATGGTAGGCATATATATCGCACGAGTATCATCCTCCTTCCACATATGTATTTACGAAATATTGCATTATATATTTGATGGTGACTCTTTCGAGCAATAAAATAATCACGGATACAATCACTCAATGGAGTGTAATTTACCTCGTTAGAATCCATCGACATTTAATCTTATATAAAAGCAATTTGATATCAACACGGTTTGAATAAATTGTTTGTATTTAATTATACTAGTTTTATTTATATATTTGCGAATATCTAAATTAATCGAGTAAAACGATGATTTTACATAATACGACCTTTTTCTGTGAAAAATATATTTTACTTTTTTTTTTTTTTTTTAAATAACATGACCAACTTAAATGAAGATAAATCGAATAATAATATAAATTCATTTTATTCTTTAAATCGTGCACATAATGAATTCATTAATATCGATAGTCCATAGTTATGTTATTAAGAAGGCTCTTTCTCTTTAATGTCTGTAATAACTAATAAACTGAACTAAATAATTCAAATTCTTAATAAAATTCTCTCCATATCTCGAATAACTTTTCACCTCTTATGTGCTTTATCACCTCTTTATTATACGTACACGTTATTTCGCACATTAAATGAAAAAGTAAGAATCACAATAAATATGTTTTACCTCGGTAGAAAATTTGGAAAAATTCAAAACGATTGTGGCTCGCTAATAGTTCGCCTTCGTCAATCTTTTTCTAATCTTTTGTGTTTTCCTAGACTGATGCGCGTATAAGTGGGAATCTGACGGCGAATAGTATAATTGAAATTAATGCGCGTCAAGCTGCAGCGCGAAAGAGAGAGAGAGAGAGGGAGAGAGAGAGTGAGTGAGTGAGTGAGCGAATGAGGGAGCTGGAGTAGAGAAGGAGGCAAACACGTTTGTGTGGCGTACGTAAGATACGATCGAATGCATATTCCGTTTATGAGGCGTGTGTTTGTTTTTGCTGGTTGCGGCCCGTTATTTGCCACTTGGCTCGAGTCGCAGTTGTCCTAGACATCTCACCTTGGGCATATCCCTTCTACATCCCATTCAGGTTTGTAAAATCTTGCATTTGTTTAACATCGTCGTACTCTTGCACATTTAAGTAGGCATTTTTTATTTAGCTTAGCTCGATTTTCGCCTTCAAATCAGCTTTCCTTTAATACGAATTTGTACAAACTGGTTTTCGATAATAAAGTATGCCATAACTTGAATTGCTTAATAACCCGAGAATTGTTATATTTATATATATATATATATATATATATATAATAGCTCGAAACAAATATAATAATATTAAATTATTATTCATTAGAATTACTTATCTTAGTAATTATCGATTATAAAGTGTTAATGTACTCTTAGTATTGTATTAGCTTTATTTACTTATTCTACTATTTACATGTTATTCTTCCGAATCCCTTCTGATGTGCCAAATTCCATTGCAAAACTCGTAACTTTTTACTATGTAATACTATCTCGTATTGGTGAAAGCGAAATAAGAATGTTAAAATGAATTTTTCCGCTGTATATTTATGTAGATATTTCAAGATTAAATTATTCGTGAAATATATTTAATTATTTGAATTCAATATTAATGTATTTAATAATATACGCATAATCTTCTGTAAGATAATATAATTTAAGAAAAATTCCATAAAATTATATAAAATATCTTTTGTAAACTAATTATATATTTATTTAATCTATTATTATTTTATATTATATTATCATTCTACCTCATACGCTAATAATCAGGTATTAGACTGGAAATAATAAAATCATACAAACTATTCTAGTATATATTGGATTAATTAATGAAATTCATTAGTTTAAATAATAATTAATCTTATAATTTTAATTTGTAACATACACGTATACAACATATTGTATAATTAAAATTCAACAGACATTAATTAGTCAATAATTAAATCAACAAAATAAATTTTGTCAAATTAATCAATATTGATTAAATTAACTCATTTTTAATATTATTGTTCATTGCATTAGCCCATTGTTAACTATTATTATTAACTTTATTATAAACTATTAATGTTTAAAATACTTTATAAAGACAATTTGTAAGTCAATATCCAATTTTAGATATACAATGAATTAATCAATTAAATTTGTATTTAATCGTGTTCGATTGTAAAGTTAAATGAAGTTATGATAATAGAATAAAAATCATTTACAAATCATTTTTCTTCAGAAGTGTTACAGTATTATCAAAAGTTATTCCAGTGTACAATTATTTTAATATTATAATTTATGTTTTGTTCCACTCAATTTATATTAATCTCAAGTAATACATATATATAAATAATATTTGCACTAAACATAATCATCAATTTTAAAGCACAACATGTTATTAATAATAACTATTATAATAAATTTTATAATAATTTACTTATAGCAATTAACCTATAAAATTATTTCGTGATAGTTCAGTTTTAGAAAGCATATTTTTATTTTTAAGAATTTAAAGAAAAACTTGTAATAACTGCTGAAATCGAAGCATTTTACTTTGAGAAAAAATATGTTTCACTATAAAATAATCCTTTCTTCTAAACGAGGAAAATGAAGAGATAAAGATTGTAAACCAACGTTGTGGCAACTTTTATTAATAACATAAACACCATATTGGTAATCATCGCAAAATTAAATGCGCTAATGGAAAATAAATTCATACTGTATATTTGTGGTTTTGCTTCTCTCTCTCTCTCTCTCTCTCTCTGTATCTATCTATCTATCTATCTATCTATCTCTCTCTTCCCCCCATTCTTGAATTAAATTCTTGAATTAGAATTTTTAATTCTGCATTACTGCAGATATGAAGTCTCTCCGAAAATGCTATACTAAAGTTCTTTATAATTTTTGTGGAATATAAATTTATTCTTAATGTACATAAAAGTTGAAGCTATTATAGTTATTTTTAAAAAATTTATACAGTTGTAATGCCGATTATATGTTATTTCGATGCATTTTGTATTAGAAAATTAATTAATTTTAGAGAAATTAAATATTTATTGCAATTAATATATAAATGTTATTACATCATACATGAAAACAATAATTCACCAAATCTACTTAAATATTAGTTTAGATATTTGATAATTTAAGTTATGTATGCAGTATATACATATATCATATAATTAAATATTTTATAAAATCTTTATTTAGGAATATTTGAAAAATATGTTTTGAAGATATGATATTATATATAACATCTTAGTAAGTGGGATTGAAAAAACTTTTCTGAAATTTATCAGCGAAATCATCTTATTTTCTCTTAACAATGACAATATAAATATATTAAAATATTGTAATAACAAATGCAATCGTTTCTGTTCTAACTATTAAAATATATAATAAATAGTATAATATGATTGAAAGCAGATACAGTATTATTATTCCTAAAGTGCAATAATCATAAAGTTAAAGTATTTATGTATAGATACGAGGAAAGTCTAATTTTTCACGATACTTCTACGTTTTATTTTTCTTCTCATTAACGGTTGGTATTCGAAAAAATTCCGATCGTCTATTGGCTTTGTGTAACTCAGGAAGTTTATCGCTCGCCCCTTCCCCAACTTTACACATTTTCATCAAAACTTTTCCGCTCTTTGATTCTCGTAGTATTCTATGAAACTTCGGGACTACTTTTCCAGGTAAGGGCTTTTGTACGTTCATTTAATTTTTATTTTATTTTTTTTCTCATTTCTACAATTACTTTTGCTGTTCGTACTCTGTTTATTCTCAATTTATTTGTTTTCTTAACGCGATTATCAACATGTTCCCTTAAAAATAAATTATACAAATTTCTCTCTTTGTTGTTTTTCTTTTCAGTATTGATTTTCACATACTATTTGTTTGTTGCTTATGTTTTTATTTTTAACATTAATAAAAATTGTGATGAGAAGAATCTTTGTAAAAATTAATTTTATAACAATTTATAAAAAAAATTTTCATAAAATAATTCTATAAAATCTATTATTTCCATCATCGATGTATTAAATATTATTTTAATATTTCTAATAAAATTAATAATTTGGCAAATGCAGAATTATTGTATTATATAATTTATATATGTTTGTTGTCACAAATAAAATTATTTACCATTATGGAAAATATTTCTTCTTCATATAAGCCCTTGCCTAATGTCATATTTAGATTCATTTTTAAAATTCGTTTTGTACTATACTTAAACTTTTATAACTCTTTTTATCTTGTATGCACTACTTATTACTATTAAAATTGTCAATTTGAGTCGACTTTCTTTTGTGTGTGCCAATGAAGTAGAGTTGATAGAAACCTTATCTACTTTTTCTTTATCACTGCGCTTCCCAACCACTGCCCAGTCGTTAAGTTAACTCTCTCTTTCTCGTTTGTCTGAGGGTTTTGTGCAATTATTTTACTTTAGGAAACTCTTTCTAAAAAAAACCAAGACACCAATGATCATACATGATTGAAAGCATAACTCGTCAAAGTTGTTGTTACGAAAATTATCTTATAACTAAGCTAAAAATTGGTTATGTATGTTATATATACTTAGCTATTTCTTTCTTTATTTATATTAATAGCTCTAAACTAACATAAAATAACAACCTTTAAGTACAAAATCTTTCTTTTTTTTTCGAGAAAATTTAACTTTTCGACTATGTTTAATCATTAATGCCTAATAAATATGAAATTATGTATAAGTCTCATAAAATAGAAAAAAATTAAAAAAAATTTCCTTTCCTCATAAACGTAATACGATACAATTTCTATAATTTATAAATAGTTTATAAATTACAAATAGTAAACAAACAAAGAATAAAATTTTAAATTAAAAAAATATATATATTACATATAGTAGTATAATATTATAGAGAAAATATATTTCCGTGAAATAAGAAACATAAAGCTGTATTTAGATTTTAGATGGAGCAAAAAATTCAATTCCTCGGAATGTCTATGAATTTCGTGAAAAAAAAACCCCCCCCCCCCGCAATACAGTGTAGTAAAGAATTCTATGAAATATGGAAAAATTATTTGAGATTTTTTATTCTTTGATTTATGATTACACATATTAGTAATTTGAAGTAGTGATAATAGAAAATACAATTTCAACGCCATCACAAATATATATACAAATATACACCACGAGAAATTACAAGAATTAATAGCCAGCAAATTAAGTAAAAAAATTGACCAAATACATGACTTAAAGAAGAAAAAAGGGACACTGGTCACCTCAATTTGATTCTTTTTACACTACCGAAGGAGCCGGACCTATCTTTTATATAGAGAATGCCACGTGTAGAAACTAAACCATCTCACGTGATATTCGAGAAGATCGTACCGGTGCACTTTAGAAGGCACAGTACGCCATCTTCCAACAGCCTTTCAACGCCTCCTGTTTCCCCGTCGCTTAAGGATAAACAGATACTGGCAACATGCACCCACACACATGGGCCAGCGTATTGATCGTTAGCGAGCCGGCGTCTCGCCGTCAAACCTCGTTCCAACATCCACTTTAGAGGATACTGGAGCGACGTATAAGCTACTGGATCTTGTCTGCTGCGAGCTTTGCAACTTTAAAGCCAAGTAATGCCGAGCTTCCTCCAATATGCGCCCATTTTCATCTCCGTTCTACTTTCAAAACAACACTCAAATGCGCTTCCGATTACTTTGACGAATTTTTTGATATATTTTTCGTAAAATGTCGCCGTTGTTTTCTATTGAATATGTGTATATATATGAATTAAAATAATAGGCTTGAATTGGTAATAATGAATTGATTCGACAATTATCGCACGTTTTTATTTATTAGTATTATGTTATAATGGAAATTCCAAGAGAATGATGATTTTTCAGAAAATTCTGAAGATAAAGGATTTTTTTAGTTTTAAGGGAAAATTAAGAGAGAAAAATCATAGGGATTCTTAATTATGAATTCATATAAATGAGTTTATAAAACAACGATAATCAAATACTTATATGCCAATATTAGATTTTTTACATAAATAATTTTATTGCTTGCTCTAAGGTTGTGAAATTTGTTATATTGTAGATCATTGTACAAGATCTGACTCGGTAACACTTTGTGTATTTAAATGTGGATCTATAATCTACAAAAATATTTATGAATAAAATACGTAAATGTACATCTTTATTTGGACATACGATAATGTATGCCAATAATCTAGAATACAAATCTAGTAAAAGAATGTAAAAAAAAGACATCTGGACAAATATGTATAAGATATAATGAGGATAATGCATGCGGAAACGAGATGGGATTCTTGTTAATATATGCGCAAACAAAAGAAAAGCGAAAATCCGAAATTACATGTTCAGTGGTATTGCTGAATCGCGACAGTCCATTGTAAACTGCCTGGAAAAATGAAAAGGCAGAAAGGTAGCTGATCCATTATTCAAAAGACGCGCACCTCAGTTCAACACCGACAGCCATCAACGTATTTACTAAGAAGTTCTACGAGGCTCAACGCGTCCCCTTTTACGTCTAAATCTTTCGAAATGTCGCACGCACTTAAGTATCCACGGATTTTCCACGAGTGTAAAAGATGCACCATTTTTCACTCGCCCACCGCACTAACGAGATGATTTTTTCATTTTCCCAGTTGCACTACTTTCGAATCTGAACGCCATGTAAGTGCGAGCAACTTCAATACTCGATTGTACGACGCGTGAAAATAAAAAATATAGATAGACATAATATTGGTGGAATTTGAGTTTCCTGGAAAAATGTGGGAAAAAAATCAGAAAGGACGATTGAAAAGTTCATCGATAGCTCTTTGAAAGATGTTTTTGACGGATGCTCCATATTTCGACATAAAACCAAATGATCTACGAGGAATGTAACGATCTTTATATATTTAACATCGACTATTTTCTTTTCTTCTATTAGAAAATCCGTCATGTTGAAGCATTTAATGACCAAGTAACAAAGTAATTTCACCTATAGCTCGTAAAAAAAAAAAATTTATATAAAAACTATGATATAAATATAAATGCACTTTTAATAAATATGTATATATATATATATATTTATTTATTTATTTATTTATTATCATTCCCTAAGATACCCGACTAAGTGTCGTCGAGCTTTTTAAAGCCAGCAATGTTATTTATTATGATTACGTGAAAAATAGAAAATAATACCTATGATTGCTATCTACGATTCTCTATTATTTTTCATACTTTGAGAACTTCAGTGAACTACAACTAATTACAATATACTCCATATGAAATTTCATTTCTTATATATACATATACTTTTTATGGGCATGTTAGTTAAAGAATTCATGTAATTGCCCAACGTTATTTGAGATAAACATCCTCACGAAGACGGTAAGAATTATAAAGCTCAGTTAAAAAGAAGATTTGTCCGCATAACTCCATCAACTACACATCGATTTATTAGAAACGAACACAACTGCACTAGATGGCGCGGTACCATAAAATAAAATAAAAGCAATGGAATGAAAAAGAAATAAATGAGCCTATAAATCGAGTAATTCTTGAAATAACAGCAATCAATAATATCCAGCTACTTTAATGCTTTGCTAGACGCACAGAGAGAGAGAGAGAGAGAGAGAGAGAGAGAGAGAGAGAGAGAGAGAGAGAGAGAGACGGAACTTTTATTTACCGTTCGGCGCTTCTCTCCGTACCGGACATCTACCGCCAATAAAGCCTCCATAAAACACGAGGCTGACGCCCCTCTACCCTCCCCTCACCAGTGCACGGAGTTACACTTCTCTCGTGCTACGCTCGCTAATACAGAAATATCATCTGTCTTTGGAATTACGACGGCGCCTTTCGCCCTCACAACAAATCTTGCAGCCCCGGACGGTTGGAATTCGTCTGCCGCGGGACGCATTTATCCTCGACACTGCTCATTTGCCCTCTTTAACCGAATTTTTATTTACACGGATGCATAGATCCAGGAATTCTGATTGCAGGACGAATTATTCCATCGATAGTGACATGAATAATTACGACGGCATAAGCCTTGGTTCAATCAAGGAAGAATTGCCGGTGCCCAGCTGATTATTTGTATTTCTAAACATTCGGCAGTGCTAGTGGCTGGTGATTTGAAATGTTCCATAGAGTCAGCGGAGAAATATGTTAAACAACTTGATTTTTTAATGCCGACTGTGTTTAATTGTAATAACAATCGACGAGATTCGACAATACTTTGATGGATATTTGAAACGGTAATAGGAGTGACGGCATTTTCTGAATATATTTCATGTACATATTGAAAATTGTAAATTTAAAGTTACAAACAAGTTAAAAGTTACATTATAAAAATCTATTGAGTTATGGAAATTCAATTTACCTAATTTCAAATACTATTATTCTTAATGTGACATTCCAGACTCTCTCGTATAAAATAATTTTACCAATTTGGATTGGAGTTTTCTAACTTTATTAAATTATCAAACATAATAAACAAGGAGTTCGAATTGATAATTCACTTCGAATAACAAAAGGTAGAAAAGCAATTTAACCATTTAATAATCAATTAATTATATATTCATAAAATAATTTCAATATAAAATTACCCATAATAATAAATTTGACTTCATTATATCTACAACATTCCTGTATGCTTGTTAAATTCTAAATCCATTCATCTTTATCGCTTGCCGTTAACTGTCATTCCGCTTTGGGAATTATTGTCGCAATATTCGCTGACTTATTTCGATCCTCAACCAAGATATTGTACATTGTTTCGTAAAAATCTCCCTTGGGAATCTTGTCGTTTACCAAGCATATCCTTACTTATCATCATTCATCATATTTTAACGCCACACGTTACTTAACTTATTCGTCTACAGTAAGTGAGAAATTGTCTTTATCACATTCAATCATATTTTTTCGTCAAGCGAGCTCGGTTTATTTTAGAAAAATTTGGTTTCCCATATAATTGTATACATAGATAAAACTTATTTCAATATACGATTGTATTCAAATAAGCATTAAAACTAAATTATTTTTAATATCTCGCAATGGTCTTTTAATGTCCATTCGCCGAGAATTTTTTTGAAAAATTTTACCTTACCTTAATATGTGTGCACAAAAGATTTTTATGTAATAATTCATTAACCTCGAATTAAATGTGTTTAAGAATTAATACATAGAATTTCTAATGATTGAAAAAATCTATCATCTATCTTGATATCAAACATTTCAGTTCCGACATACATCAAAGGCGTTTTCAATTCGAAATGTAAAATATTTTACCTGCCATCTCTATAGGTTTTTATTATCAAAGATTGTTTTTTACATGAATATATAGTTTAAACTATCACAAAACTTTTTTCTCGATTCGTATGAATATTTCACTCAACTTTATTTTCAATAGACAAGCTAATTTCAAATAAAAATGTATAATCTCAAATACAAAAAACTACAGAAAATAGTTTGAAATTTTATTATTGAAAAATACCAATGACTATCGCAAAAAAAAAATCAAGTATTGGTTAAAAAGATAAGGGATAGAACACAAACGGTATCTAAAAAAATATTCAAAAATGTAAATGCTGAATAAAGGGACATTGAAGATAACTCCATGTAAGAGATAAAAGATTTGTTATTGTTTATTTTACTAACAAAAAATTATTTATATGAATGGAGTTTATAAGTGTACATAGCAAATATTAATAAATTTGATCATATTAGAAAGGTTAGTTGACTTTAAATGTTATTTGAAATGATCTATGATTTTATTAAATCATACAAACTTTTATATATTAAATCAAAATTAAATTTAATAAAAATTAAATTTGACTGAGAAAATACGTTTTTTCTATACTTCATAACATATGAGTAAAATTAAAAATATTAAATAATGAGTAAATTATGCCAAATTATATTAGTATGAATTTTTATCATTTTGTCAAACATGATATCGTGTAATTGAAAAACAACATCGTTTTCTATCAATCTTGTTATTATTTATTTCCAGATTATAATAGTTGCACTTTCATTACTTTTATTCTTATTAGCCTTTCTATCTAAACGCTTTTATTTAAGGAATTATTATTTATTCATTTCACCAGAAAAGTTATAAAAATGTTATAAAAAATTATGACCAATTATTATATTACACTAATTTTCATGCTTTGCTGCAATTAAAATAGAATTTTATTAACAATAAATCATCGTGATCCAAAAAATAAATATTGTTATTATATAAGCATATGTTTTAATAATAATTTGATGCGATATCGAATAACATTTATATGATTTTATTTTAAATAATTTATAAAATTGAATAATTTTTAATTATCACAAATTACATTCTCGTAAAAAACGATAGAAAAAATATTGTCTATGAACGAATATCTAGAAGAAACTTGTAGATAACAAATTCATCCATTCAATCTAACTTTGTATGTGAAAAAGAAGATTTTAACAGATAGCTAAAAATGTTTACCAACATTAAGACTTATTTTAATCAAATTCTGCGTGTATCTCTCTGCTAGTGACTGCGCGAATAATAATATGGTAAAGCAAAAAAGAGTAGCATATTTATGAAAAACTTGAATAATAAAAGAATAAATAAAAATAAATGAAAATAAAAAAAAATCTACTTTTCGATATAAAATTCCATAAACCCCAATATAAAAGTTTTATTAAATAGCAAAATCAATTCCTTTTTTAATGTATCTTATAATGAGTAAATTTTATTAAATATAACTTCAATAAGTATAAGCACATATATATATATATATATATATATATATATATAATATTTATGTTCATTATAATCATTTACAAATTATAACGTGAATAGATAGCAAAACATTTCTCTTAAAATTATAAATATATTGTAAGTGAAATTTATAATTATGGTAATAAAATATTTTGCTAAAGATAATAATTATATTATTATACAAGATAATATTATAAAAACATTATTATCTAGCTATGATAGTAGTAAAGGCAAAATTGTATTTATAAGAATTGCGTGTTTCCGTTCCGTAATATAAAACTACTCCGTATTAAAATACTGATTAAGTGTTCGTTAAGTTCATTCCTTATCATTAAATGGCTACGTGTAACTGCTTATTTATGGAGGGGTAGGGGGTAATTACTATGTTATGTTCATTGCTCATGCTCTATATTTATATTTAAATACAAATAAATTTAGTTATGTAATAATAAAGCTTTTAACTGTACATCAAACGTCTGTATTATTGCTGTAAAAACTAAAGCAGAACATTATTTATGTAATTAAAGAGCTTACAATAATTAATTTAAATATTTTCATTAAAAATATTATATATAAGTTACTCTATCATTAATTTATAATATAAAGTTTGTTAAGGAAAGAAATTTAATAACGTATAATATTCGGCTCGACATCAGTACTGTGTAATAGTAGTAATAAAATTATAAATTAAATTTAAGGAAATCAGTCATAAAGAATTTGGTTTAATAATTAATTTTATGAGATTAATAAAATAAAAGATATAAAAAATAGAATGAGGCAATTTAACAAAAAATTATCATTTGAAATGAATATAAAAATTGCTATTAAAAATAAATTTCTTATTAGTTTTATTCGGTGAAGATTTGATCAATATAAATAATATATGTAAATGCAAATGCAAAAAAAAAATTGATCGTGATTAGTAATAAATGTATAAATTCGGATATAGAATGTAAGTAAACGGAAGAATTCGAAAACTGAGTTGGATGCAGTGCAAAAAGTATATTGAGAAGGTGATGATGTTGGGATAAAAAAGACAATATGTAAAGTCTCTCGATGGTATTGCACACGCAAACAATGCGAAAAAACAGAGTAAGCTGCGAGACCGCAGGCGCAAAACAAAGAACAAAGCAATACATTTTCCCTCGGTGTCACGCGACAAAGCCTAGCTTTTGTGTGAGGCCCGAGGGCTTTGAATGTGAGTGAACCATAGTCCACGACATGGCAATCACGCAGTTTATTGTTGCGAAAATTTTAGCGACCATCGGCGACTGGAAAACTCTAGTTTTGCATACTCTAAAATCCATTACGAAAGTATTTGGTACGGAGACGGAAATGAGAGTTACCATAGTGAAAGAAATCACGTGGTGGTATCAATAATCTCCCTTTACACGTACGGTATGTTTGCTTTGGGATTTACGGGACATCTGCTTTAGAACTTTTGATCTTTGATTGTCACCATATTGTCTTGGTAATATTACAACGGCTCTTCAATCGTTTTTATCTCTGTCCTTCTTCTGTTCTACTCGCTTTAATTCATTCGTGAATCCACTATCCTTTCTCCCTCGTACATTTGCCCACATCTTTTAAATTTTTTGTCCATACGTAATACCATTGTAAAGTTGCCTTAGAATTGAAAAATTTTGTCAAAATGTTACATAAGTATTATGCTAGTTGTATTCACAATTTCTGATAAAGAAAAGAATATACCTCTGAATAACTTGGATATATTTTAGAAATTGTATTTAGTTTAATCGATAATTTTTATAAAATAATTATATATAAATTTCAAATTATAAGTGTAATAAAAGTATTAGAAAACTAGGTTAGACATTATTACAAGTTTTTGCATATTTTTGATGATTTTCGATACTTGCAAATTTCCATTGAAATCCAGTGATATTGAAAGTTTTATGAAATTTCAGAATCGTAGAAAATCCCATTTAATTTGACCAGAAAAATTAACTATTTATCATAACATTAATATTAAATTTATAACTATAAGATACTTTGATATGAAATATATTTACAATTATTTTTTGTCTATAGTACAATAGAAGTCCTGAATATGGTTTTTTCAGTTATATAATATTGTAAAAATCGACCTCCCTTAGATGATATAGAATTCCCATTTTTAACCTCATATTACATACACTTTTTCGGTATTTCAGTGTAATCGTATTAACATACAATGCCGTTTATTGAAGACAAATTAATATTACAAAAATAATTTAACTTTAAGAAAGAAATTTTATCCCCTCTTTCAATTAATACATGAAAGATATTAAATTGTATATGTACCGAATAATCATATATATTCAGCTTAAATGTGAAAATTTTAATAATGTCAGTATTTGAAAAGCAGCTGAGTATTTAACAAAGCATTCGACCAACACTTTCCGTATATTCATCAGAAACGACATTTTTCACATTATCTAAATCTCCACATTCCTACTCCTCGCACGACAATTTATTGATTAAATTGCTTTCACAATATTATCACTTTCTCCCACGTCTACTCCTCCCGGCGGCACATGTACATCATATACTAACGCATACTAATACAGACTATTTTTACAATACTGTCTCTTACATTTCTCAGAGAGCTTCTTTGTACGTATACGTGTAAGTATACGTAGGTATCCTATATGTATCTCTATATACTCCCTATATTTAATCTCGCTAGCACCGGAAACCCCTAGGGGATTACCCTTAGTTACCTTCAAAAAAAAAAAAAAAAAAAAAAAGTAAGATATGGTGAAAACTCAAGACGAATTCCTTAAAACAAGTGGCTTCGGTATATACAATTTATCAGTGCGAGTAAGAATGTGGCCGTTAATGTACATAATCCATATAGACTAAGACTTCTATTTAGTTTTTTTTTTTTTTTTTTATTGAGTTCCTATACTTTATTTTATCATCATTTATGTGTTAACATTTTTCACTTTATTAAATATAATATATAAACGTGTTTGAATGATGTTGGAACATTGGCCATATGTTCAATAATAAAGCACTCTGGTTAATTAAAAGCTACGCTGCGCTATTATTATTATTTTACCTCGGTTCACTAAGCATTGTTTAAGTTTCTCGCTAAATTTTATTTGGACAGATAATAATTGTTGTTAATACTGTCTGCTAACTGTTAACTCCGCTTCAAGATACTATATCAAACGTTTT
This sequence comes from Ceratosolen solmsi marchali, assembly GCF_000503995.2. Classification (NCBI taxonomy): domain Eukaryota; kingdom Metazoa; phylum Arthropoda; class Insecta; order Hymenoptera; family Agaonidae; genus Ceratosolen; species Ceratosolen solmsi. The sequence goes on along the minus strand of NW_011948414.1, from coordinate 3,563,930 downwards.
ATTCGTCACATTGTAAAGAGTTTTTGTATCTATGTCATTTTAGTCCTTTCGAATTATTATTTTTCAATTTTTATTTTTTTTCAACAAAATATATCTTTTACAAGTCCCCTAAATAACTAATCATTATAAACTTCTCTAGTACCGTATTAATGAAATAAATATTTATATTATAATTTTACTGTATAAAGTAAAATATTGTAGGTTGTTGTTAAATAGCAATAACATAGAGTTTGAATTCCTTCATTATTTTAATTTATACATATACCCATGCGTATACAATTGTATATTATATGATTTAAATATTTTACAATACATTAACATTATTTTTAAAGCGAATAAATGTATTTAAAACATTCTATTACATTTAATGGTGTTTATTATCAATTTAATCTTAATATATATTATAAATTTTGGGATGAAATGTAAAATTTCTCCTTTACTAATTCCATCACTAATTATGTTACTGTAGCCGAGTCTGTAAATAAATCATTTCATTAAACACAGCAATTGTATTCATCAGTTACGCTTATTAGCAATTGAAAATTAATGTCGAAACCGAAGAGCGACGAATTTCTTTTACGCACAAATATTTGCACGTGAAATATCCAGTCTGCAGCCTCTAAATATAATTGCAAAACATCAGCACTTCGGCACGGCCATAGTTAATCATAATCGCATATACGTTAGCGGTCGCTCTATCTCATACAGATTTCAACTTGCAAAGATAAGCAATGCCGTCGTTTCTCCAATTATCTGGCAAATATTTACGCGACAACTACTCCCGTAGGCCGAAAAAATTATGGGTCACCCGTCCGGGTTGATTTACCGTTCGTGACAGCTTGTGCCTTTTTTCTCGTTTTTTTTTTTTTTGATTTGTATTTTTTTGTTTTTTGTTTTTTGTTTTCAAAAGTGGACTATCAAAGAATAATCGTTATGGCCGAGTGAAGAATTACAACCGCAACTCCTGGTCGATCGATAAGCTATTACCTCTTCGTTTCTACTGGCCGCTGATAATATTGTTCCCTTGATTCTTTACTCTCGACCTGCTTCCGTGGGATCTACATCCGACACTCCACCCCCTCTGTATATATACTTTTCATTCGAATTTTTGGATCGAATAGTTTTGTGCAGAGGGCATTTTTTTCAAAGTGCTCGCTCAGCTTGTTTCCGTCACGTTCCCATAATGACAAGCCGATTCGCACTTTAACGGCTCTCGGCATAGCAACTAATGAAAATCCGCATATTTACCGACTGATCGATTGGTTGGTGCACGATGATTGTTGCTTTAAATTTGAGTTTTCGTGTGAAAAAAAGGTTAATAAGTCGGTAGAGTTGAATTAAACGCTGATGGCGTATCCGAGTACTTCGCAATTCGCCAAAATTTTTAGAAATTTTAACTTTTATTTTATTATACAGTCTTTCATTGATTATACAATATAGTAAGGAATAAAATAAGGAATATAAAAGAAAACCAAACAGGGATTTTACTATTAAAATATTAAAATATATTTTCTACATTATTGTATCACTAACAATAAAATTGTAACAAATATTTGTAATGAAAAATTCTAATCTTCAATTATAATGAGAAGTAAAATTCACGAGTAAATTAATTATTCATTCGACTTTATTTTCATCATAAAATTTTTTTATACAATTTAAAATTAGTTAATTAAATTAAATCTATAATTATAAAAACTTCGGTATTTAACTTCGTAATAGTCTTTTAAAACCCAAAAACCTATTCCTTCTTGCTTCTACTATTTATTAATTCACTTTTTCTGATTCACGTTGAATAAATTTCATTAAAATATTTATAAAAGCACATGGCGATATGTTTAATTATACACCTTAGTCGTTAATATTAATATACTGTATTTTAATACAATGAGAGTATCTGTTGCCTGAAAAGCGATGAATCTCGCAATTATAAAATAACAAAATCTCATATAAACGGGTAAGCGACGCACTTGAATAATTTAAAAGCAGTTCTAATGGTATATTTTAAAAGAAAATTGTAATATCTCGTGCAGTTTTGAAACTTTCTCTCTTCTAAATCCTCTCGCTGAAATTTGCAATTATTATTCGCAATGGAGCTCATCTCACATTGATCGACCGCGAGAGCATTAAAGAGCCAGAAAAATAATTAATATGATAAAAGAAAAAGGTCGAAATGTGAACTCTCAGCAGCATCCTTTTAATAACCAGGTGCATGTCGGGAAAAAGAAGAAAATTCGAGAGGCCGAACAAGGGGCGGAGTTCATATGTAAGGAAGCTCTTAAGAAGGCAGGAAAGAAGTGTGAAAAGAAAGGGGAGACCAAGTGTCCGAAATGCGAAGAAGAGAAGCTATTAACTACGCTACGGCTCGTTTGCTAAGTTGACGAAAAGTTTTGGGAACTCGGGACAGAGCCAAGGAGAAAAGCTGCGAAACGAGGTAGAAAGGACGAGGCAAGAGGCGATACGACCTCGAGAACCCGTATGGCATTGTGCGAAAATTAATTATTAGTCTTAACCGAGCTTTCGCTTCCTCGCGCCTTCACTTTTATACCCATTCCACACCCCCTCCGTCCCATGAGCTTATAATTGCACATGCGAGAACAATTTCTTGGGATTTTACAGTGGCCATCTTCTGTATTAAAAATTTGTAAGATAATAAAAGTTTGCCAAGGACTTGACTTGCTAATTATACTTGACAAAAATTTCCACATCCGCTTGAACTAAACGTAGCGTAGCTGTTGCTCAAATTATTCAGCTTCTATTGTAATATTGTTTTACTGAACCAACTCTGAAACTGAATCTTTGTATCATTACTTCTTCTTAATTTTTATAATCTTAAGTATGATTTATAAACAATTTATACGAAGCGAGGTTGTTTTTTGATTTTTTGGTGTTTTTAAAAGCGTATTCTTTATGATCGTGATTGAAATATTATCATTAGCCATAATTTTATATTGTCAATAATATTTTCACGACCATTATTATTTTAGACTTTTCGTTTTATTAAAAATATTTCGCATAGCTAGTTGGATAATGAAAAATAAATCGGACTCTATTTATTCATTTCCAATCATCAGATATTAATTAGTAATTAATGATTATTTCTTTGTAAATAAGATGTTGATTTATTATGTTAACATATAATGTAACATATCCAGCTCAAAGCTGAGTTAATTAATAAACAATACATAACTTTACATTATTATAAAATAATATATTAATGAGAATCTTATTCTTGTTGGTATAATTTATTGAAAATTGAAAACTAATTAATTTATTCTCTCATTATGTTATCGTTTTGCAATATACAAGTGCGAGTTATTGATTTTGTGTTTGATATTTTCCATATTTACCAGTGGCTTCTATTATCAAGGGATAAAAGATAAAGACGAAATCAAACAAAGTCAAAGAATCGAAAGTTATTTCAAAGTGGAAACAATAGTGTAAAAAATTAAATAGTATTTTTATCGAAGTTGACACTCTGCTGCCTATAACTTTATGCTCATTGTTCAATATTGTTCAATTGTTCCGTTCTATGACATTTTTTAATTTAAAGATCACAATTATCATAAATATAATAGTTAATATACCTAACCATAAATATTAGCTTTTATTTCTAAAAATCTTAATGATTCTTAAGCGTAGGACAAATCAAGATTTTAGGTAAGTTAATTAGATCTTAAAATTCCTCGTGCTCACACAAAAATTTATATCCTGTCATATATTATTATTAATATCTAATTAATTTTACTACACTTGGGCTTTATTACTCTAAACCTAAATTCTATTGCTCGACTCGTAATAATTAACATGAATAAAACCTCATTATAACAGAAATTTTATATTTAAACATTTATTGTTTAAAACTTTAAAAATTGAATATTTGATATTTATAGACAAAAATTAAAAATTAATCTCTTTTATGAGCGATATTTTAGTCGAAAATCTTTTGTCTATTCTATGAAGTTAGCATGGTACAGAAATAATATTTAGAATAAAACGGTTCGGTATACGTACTTTCATTTACTATATAATAAAGATTTCTTTTATAATTTACAAAATTTCTTTGAACTTCTACTTCGAAACATTTTTAAAAAATGCCTATAGATACAACGGTGATTATTGTAGGATTCTTCATCAACAATTCAAAAAGTCTATTTATTCAAGTTTTACGTATCTGTCTTCAAACATATAATTATACAACACTGCTATTTCTAAGTGCGAAATACAGTAAAATAGAATAATAGCATTAAATAAGAGTCTTTAACGTTAATAACATAAATGTACAATAATTCTTCACAAAATGTGTACAATATATATATATATATATATATATATATATATATATATATATATATATAAGTAATATGTTCTCCCAAAGAGTAAGAATTTATGACGACTTATTTGCCTTATTACCGAGCTTTTTCCATATAATTTCATAAATTTCATAAATTTCATAAATTTCATAAATTTCATAAATTTTTTTATATACAAATTTAAGTATTTTTAAATCATCATAAAAGTTATGGAAAAATTTAAGTTTACTTATGTAAAGCTACCATCAAGCATTAGCAATAAATTATTTTATTACTTAGAACCTTGTATAAATATTATTATTGTAGAAATCTACATCTAATTCGAATATGATTTTAAATTATGAGTAATATAAATAGTATTTTATCCAAAAAAAATTTATAATAATGTTGAATATATAAATTATAGATTTAACTTAGTAAAAGAAAAGCTTTTGAGGAAAAAAAAAACATGTAAACAACATGTAAAGATGTTGACACGAGTGAAAAGGAAATCTGGTTATAGACTAGTATTAGAAAAAGTTTCCCTTCAAACTTATTTATTTTTTATAAAAAGACGCTAGTTTATGAAAATATAATGTCCTGCCCAAGCTTAAATGAAATATTTTATATATTTCATTCTTAAATAATTCGAAAAGATTTTACAAGCAATTTTTTATTCATCAATCATATACTAATTAAAACTATTAAACTTATTAGACTTAAATTTACTTGAATAATTTTATGCAGTTTGCACTTTATAACAATGCATTTATAAATTACTACTCGAAGTTTATTAAGTTTGTTATTGCATAAATTTCATAAATACACAAATATTAAATTGATTGCAAATTTAAAAAGTTTTAGTATTTTCAATATATTTAGTCGTTTTTATATTGATTATACTACTACTAGTACAGATAAAACGCAATTATTTGTATAGCAAAAATTGTTTCTATACTGTGAGAAATGTACTCTATGCAAAGAGAACTAACTATCCTGTAATATTAATATATATATATATATATATATTGTAAATATTTTGTAAATATTTTTTTTACAATTTTGTAAATATTCCTAATATTTATACAATTTTATTTTATTCCATAATTAATTCTCGAATTCATTCATTAATAATCAAGAAAAACAAATATTCAACATTTAAATGTGAAAATTTTGATTTTAAAAAAGAACTAAAATGAATAATCAAAATCTACGTTTATTCAAACACTAAGGTTATAATATTTTATTTCCTATAACTATCGTGTAATGATTTTTATTTATTTGAACATTAGATAATACTTTTATTCTAATAAATACAAAAGGGATAAGTTGCGCTATATCAAAATATTTATCCAAATCTGTAAATTTAATAATAATGCTTTAGTATTAAAATGGTATTTCATTATATTAATTATTAAAATCTTCGATATAATTTTATAAAAATATGATTTTTTAATATAACTTCTTTTTAACAAAAAATCAATAATTGATATTAAGATAACATATATTACATTAATATATTATTCAGTCAAATTAAACTATTATTTATCTAAAGATAATTTGTAACAATTTGTTAATCTACTTTCAAGAAGCGAAGCCAAACTTTTTTTATCAGAGCTCTTATTTGACGAGTAGGTTAACATGTTCAAACAATTTTACTATAAAACTTTTAGTAAATAAGATCTAAAGTTTAGGATGACCATCGTTTTTAAATAGCTTATAACAGTCCAGCATTCTATACTATAAAATTATTCTCACTCGCTACGATTAATAATACGAATAAATGTTGGCAGAATAAAATTTGCACCCAGAATATATCTTCTATATTTAATTTCCTAATGGAAGTCGCATAATCGATAATCGACCATTGGCCATTTGATACGCGTAGTACAACGTTAATTCTTTGATGAGGAGATGAGCAAATGACTCTTGCAGTTTTCTTCGTAGAAATGCAAGTTTCTGCGATTTCAGTAAGAACTGCTTTTAATGTAGTTGGAGTGCCGCATAATCCGAGGTTGAGAAAATGTTAGTACCTCCGATCATTTCACCTTTTTCGCATAGATTTGCAAAAATTGATTGTACCTAACCGATTTGCATAAAGTAACTGTACATTTTCACTCCGACTTCGTTAAAATTGTCAATACAAAGCATTTGTTCTCATGAATATAATTTTTTTAAACTTTTCACGATATATTTTAAACGATCATACAGTTCAATGAAGCTGCATAATTACTCTCAATAAATATGTTAACCATTATTTGTTTCTCTTTACCTTATACCTATTTAGAACTGTGCATAAAATCATTACTAATTTATGCATGTGTTACATACAGTAAATGCCTCTTGTTAATTGTACATTAATATTAGCGACTACGTTCGTGCACGCGTGTATGTTACTGATTATTCAATAACTGTGTTTTAATAGATTTTATAATCAATTTAAAATTTCTACAATATATACATATGATTATTACTTTTAAGAGATAGTAAATACAAATATATAATTACTTTTCACCATATTTTATTCCCTCGATATTTTATCATTTCACAAATGTCAGAGTATAAATCAACAGTATTTGTTTTCTGTTCAAAATGTAATTATAATGCATGTATACAAAATGATGGAGAGTAATTACATGCTGTTTCCAAAAATGGAAAAAGGGTAAGGATAATATTACCTGTACCAATATACCAATATAATGCAGTGTTTTACTTTTAAAAATCGCTATATAAATACCAGGTAGATTAAAACAACCGTCATAAATAACAACACATGCTACATCGTAATTTGAAACTACTATTTAGGAATTATGTTACATTACTTTTACATATTATTACATATTAAAATACTGATTACATACTCTATTAATCACTTAATGAAAAAAAAAAGTTTAATAATTTATAATATTAATTATTATAAACAATACATTGTGATGACTAAATTTTTAATGTAATCTAATTCATTCGTCCAAAGTTCTTAAATATTTTCTCATACACAAAACGCGTACACAAAACAATATATACAGTGATAGGAATTCCGGTTTGTAGTTGAATTTCAACGACTTCTTCCTCTTTTTATAGTCCAAACAACATCATATAATATAGTCAACTAAAGTTTTCCATTTCCGCTGAACTCATGAGAAATATGTGTCCTTTTTCTTTGACAGTGCGTACGTAGTGAGAAATCCGCTATAACTTGAACCATCGGTACACGATGTAAATTTATAAAAAGAGTTGAAAAAATACATAAAGTCCACTTTTTTTTTTTCATACAAAAGTGACATATCGATTCTTACATGAAAGTATGTCCCACTACGTGATGTATTTTTCCACTGCCGAACTCAAAAGCTTTTAAGAGTAACGAAATGCCACGATAGACACGTTTTTCTCACTCTCACATAGATATTCCTTTACTTTTAAAATATTTACACTGTATACGATATTATAAATTTTTCTTTAAAAATACATTTTCAATGAAATTCATATTACAACTTTATTTTAACATATATTACCTTAATTGAATATATTTTTCTTTAATCATAATTATAAAGTATCGTTTATTAATATTATATTGATTTTACAAGACAAAAGAACATTAAATGAAACTTCAAATTGAAAAACGGTTTGTACGGATGAAATTTTTTTTTTAATAAAATTGATGGCGTAAAAGTGCAAGATTAAAAAGTAATATAAAAATGTATTATATTCACGTTACATAATGTAATATAATTTTAATTCGCTAAAAGCTTATAAAATGCGTGTTGATTTTTATCACTCAATATATTTATACAACTAAAATATTATCTGACAATTTTATTGAGCTAGAAGGAGTTTTCTTATGTCACATATCCATCTGAATTCACCAATAATGATATTACGAACTTTTAAAAGCATTACGAAAATAAATTACATATAACATATAATAGTCATATAAAAATATTATTTTCCATTAGAAAGAACTTTGAAAAGTATCGTTTAAAAAGTTCGACAAATTTATGATATTATTAATTCAATTACAAAAACCTTATTATATAACTACAGATGCACAAACGTAAAATGTTTTTATGTCTATAATTAGTAATCATGTAATTTATAAATAATCTTGAACCGTTACTCGATACTCATGGGCATTGACAATTTAGTTAGCCAACCCATGAATATTTCACGATTTTTTCGAATACGACCAAGCGTTTCTCCTTATTTTACCTTATTTTACCTTATTTTATTTTATTTTATCTACATTGCTTGGAAAAAGTATACGTTCTTTCTTTATAAGCCTCGCATAGTAAAGTGAAGGCAAAAGGTATTCCGGAAGTTTTGAGTATCAAACGATAACTGTCAACGACTTGTTTTTTGTAATTTCATCTCCCTCGTCAGCCACGAAATTGAATGGATATGCAATTTTTAGGAAATGACATTTTCGAAATGGATAAGTCGCGCATCGAATTTTCCATTCTAGAATACATCCCATAGATAGAAATATGCAAGGTAAAAAATTCTTCAATTGACAAATAATTATTTTGTAACGTAGTTTTCATTCATTCAGCGGTATTATTTGGTTAGAAAGGTCTTAAAAAAAAAAAGAAAATTGAATTTTATTAATGTGAATTTGAATGATCATTCTAAACAATTATCAGGGATATCTTACACATTATTTATTCACAGAGTCACATGCACCTCTAAAAATATTATGCAGCTCGTGTCGGATATCAAGTGTACGCAAAGTACTTTACAACTTATACGTAAACTATATCCATTCATATGTTTATAATGCAGTATCATTATTTTAATGCTCAAGCCTGATATTATTATTTTGATACTAATACTAATGTTATTTTACGAACAATAGCAATATTACAGACACTATATGCACATACTTTAATTAAATTCTTCCGCATTGATGCAGCATGAGTTACAAGATCTCGAAAGCTATACGAATATCGATTTAACGATGTAAATTTAATATCGGCTTTTCATAAATTTACCATAAAGATAACCCCCGAAAATTGTCAAATCATTTATCATAGTGTAATAAAAAAAAATATACATTTTTTGTATTTTGACGCTATAATTTATAGCGGCTTATTATTGTCATAAATTTTTCCTTTGGATACACTGAAGGAACCGTTACTTTTAAATTTACGTTACTTAAATTTACTGATGAAAGTGTTTGTAAATTTAGTTTTGTTTAAAAACATTGAAATTGAAATTATGTATATTATAAAGTTTATATAAGGATACATTGCAAATTGGTCTCACGGAACACCAATATAAGTAAATGCTACATTTGGTAAAAAAAGCGCTATAACCGTTCCAAACATTGTTGGAAAGCTCATCTGTAAAGAAAGCGTAAGCGTCGGTAAAACGTGTAAAGGCAGCTTTAACAGCTCTTATAGAGGAAAGTTAAGAGAAACGGATGTGGGACGACGCGGACGACACGTGTGGGAAACATCTAAGCGCCGACAGACAAGCATATTCGATGTCGCCAAGCCGTTACACTTGCAGTAATGCGACAGTCACTTTATCATTGTCCTTGAAAGCGTTAACGCGTAATTCCATAAATTCTGGAGCTAGAGATGAATAAAATCACTAAGATGAGTTGAGTAGAATACAATTCGCCAATCAAAGAGAAATGAGAATAAAATTGGTTTGAAAATTAGATTAGATCCTAGATATGAATAGATAACAATTTATACTAATTATCTAGAATTTTATTACGAATTTTGCTACAGTTTTTTGTTATGGAAACAAAGAGATGGAAAATTTGCCGAAAAAAATTAAATTGAGTGTAGATTCGAAATAAGAAAACAAAAAAAATATGAAAGGTAATTTAAAAGAAGATAACAATAAAGAAAGCTAATGTATTAATGATCAAAAGGAACATGAAAATAGAAAGGGATTTTATATAGTGGATAGTCTTAAAATCATAAAAATATGTTTGTAAAGATAATTAAAACATAAAAATAGTGCAAACGTTCGAAAATTTTGCAGATTAGTGATAAAAAAAGAAAGAAAATTTAAAAAGAGAAGCAATCCGGTACTATACCAAAAATGGATTTTAAATTAATTCTAAATTAGAAAAATTTTCTACTAAAAATAAAGATAAACAAATTTAAATATAAAAAACATTTGATTTATTACTATTATTCGAGAAGCTTTAAATGTGGTTGTTCAAATGCAAAAAAAAATTTACTTTTTAATAAGAGTATGTAGGCATGAGATTGAATAGAAAGAAAAGAAAATATAAGTATAAGTGAAAAATAGAAATAAATATAAATATTAAAATTGTAATTAGAGATAAAACGTATTATTAAACGTACTATTAAAAGATATTATTAATCGAGAGGTTAAAATGAATAGAATATTATTGCGAGACTTTTGTCTCAATTACGTATATTTACGAAATGAACGGTCATAGTACAGAAAATAATTAGAAAATTCGAACCACATAATTAAAGTGCTGATACGAAAAGTAAATAAAAGTCTTGTAAGGCAGTGTATGCGCGATGGAGATAACAAATAAAAAACTAGATTGAATTCTTTTTAACTTAATTATTCTTCAAAAAATTATATTTTATTGAAATAAGAAATAAAATTCCAATATCCTTATAATATTATAATTAAAAGTATAAAGTTTTATTGCAAAATAATAAAAGTTAAAATAATTAATTTATGTAGTGAAAGAAATAATAAATAATAATAATAATTGTAATAATAATAAAATAAAGTGCAGAAGAAGGGGATAATTCTAAAAAGAAAGGAATGAAGCTTGGAGTGAAAGCATGCCGAAACAATAAGCTAGTGAAAATACTTTATGTTATTGAATTCAGATGAGCGAAAAATAATGGAATTAATGAAAAGAAAAACCAATGGCAAACAAATGATTGAAATTATTGATCACTCATGCCGAATATTGATTTTAAATTTAGAATGGAATTGCTTCGAATAATATCTTCATTATTGACTGTAGATACTGCAGATGTGTATGTAAACCTTTATATAATTGATTATGATTAAAAACAAATAAAATGTAGAAATAATTTTAATTATACATAATTTAAAGAAGCAAAATTGGTAAAGGCAATAATTTATTGGAGTATGTTGAATGTAATAAAATATTAATTGCTCATACGAATTCGTTTCATATCATAATTTAAGTAATTTCAAACATGATTATAAAATATTCTAATAAAATACTTTGTTTTTTTCAATCACTATATAACCATTTTTCAATGATCATATACAAGATATTTCAATTTAAATTTGTAAATTACATCGTGTATTTAACAGGTATAGGAATGGATCGTAAATAATTTTATTTCATTATGTATATTTGTATATTTCGTTTCTGTTCATGTTTTGTCTTATGTACAATTGTGTTATGGAAGTGTGAAAGCAATGAAATGAAAATTGAACTTTTTATGAATTTCTACTTATTCTCCTCTGTCTTTTAATTCATTGTATCCTAGATTTTTTCGATACTCCTCTCCGTTTACTCCTTTTTATTATATGCCTTCTCGGTCACATAATAACATAAAAATCCTATTAAAGCATGCCATTCCACATTTTAAGTGTATGAAAAGTAAAAGGACTATTTATCCCTACGCAAGCGCAAAATTTTAAATGTAGGATTGAAATTTAAATGTCTTTAAATAAAAATAATATGAAAGTTGCTACGTTTTATCAACATCCCCAGTCTTTAAAAAGAGATGAAAATAGAATATTCTTTTTTAAAAGCACATAGTATTTCGATTAATAACACTATTATTTAATAGTTATGAATTTAAAAATTGAAAAACTTTTTAGTTTAGTTTTGTGAATTACAATGGGCTTGCCAAAGTCAGTGATACGAGAATTGCAAATAGAAATTTTTCTACCCCTACGTAACGATCCTTCGATTCACATACGAGTGAGTAAGTTAGAGAGAGACAGAGAGAGAGAGAGAGAGAGAGAGAGAGACATTTTAATCTCCATTTGGACTATGGCAAGGGATTTTATTGTTAATGGTTATAGCTGGGAAGTTCGACAAAATCGCGCTTGTTGAGAATGGAAAAAAAATTTAACAAGAGAGACAAAAGAGAAGACGATTTCCTTCTCTGCGAAACGAGACGATTGATAATCGCAATTTTGTTGAACTCAAGATTTATCTATTCTTGATATTTCCCTCGATTGTAAAGAATATCTGCAGCATTTACTTTAATCTAATACAGTCAACTTTTATTTCTGCGAAATATAATTTTTAAAGAAATACATACACATTCTTATAATTGACTTGACTCGAAATATCTAATTTTCCTCATGTGATAATTAATATTTTAATAAATTTTCATTACAGAAAATGCGACAGTACTCAAGTTTTTGTCAAGGATAATCTTACCCATTGCATTGATACCTGCAAAGCGGAAACGATGTGCGGAGAAGTTGTGGTGCCTGAACAGCATCTTGACGTAAGTATAAGTATTATCCTTATAAAGAAATTGTCGGTTTGTCCATAAAATAAATTATAAACGATAGAGAATATTTTAATCGTATACGCTAGGTGACTTTCTTTTAATATCATTCCTTATTTTGGCCATATAATGTATGGAAATACGTAGATTTACTAAAGAATTTTACAATCGCATTCAATTCAATAATCCATCGATAATAATTTTACTTAGAAATGCTGGAATTAAATTAATATTGTATGATCGGTGTAATGAACAGACATTTGATGATAAAGAGAAGGGGAGAACAAGATGGGAATCACGAATAGTCCCAGTGTTCGAACCATTGAAAATAAAAAATAGCTCTATTAATAATTATATCGCACCCCCAGCTGTGAAATAAATGTGAAATAAATTCGAAATCGAAGCTAATAAGAAGGGCAATGATTTCATTGGCCACGATGACTTAAGGATCGAGTCCTAAGGTGCAAATTAGCAGGATGGTCAAAAATTTTATCCGCGGCTTGAGTCGATATAGTAGAGCTCTATGATTCCTCGTCGCAGGCCTGTAGAGTGTGCGACAAGGCTGGATTGTACTGCCGGGTGGAGTTGGGAAGCGTCCCGGGCGAGGGCATTGACGGGGCTGACTTCGTATTCTACGTCTCGGCCATGTCGACGGAGAGGTGCAAAAAGGGCCTCACCGTCGCTTACGCCGCCCACTGCCAGCAGGAAGCCGCGCTCGACAGGTGAGTCGTAGCGCTAAAACATTATTAGTTACCTCTGACCTGCATAATATTTCTGATTTCTGATTTCCGACTTTCGCATTGACTTTGAATTTACGTTCCTTCGTAATCGACTAAGATATTTTTTAACGATCGAGAATTTATTCCTTCCTGTTACGATGTATTCAATATAGGTATTATTTTGAAAGGTCATTGTCAGAATTATTGTGCTGATTGTGATGTGATTATTGGAATTTGAAATAAATGTTGTACAGAAATTTACGATGGAGCGCTGATGCGTTTTTTAATTAAAATGATTGCATAGGTGATTAAAGTCCCGCACTCTGACGTTAAAAATGTTCATAAGCTTTTAATAGTCGTAGATATTTGATTTAAATTTTAATTTAACATTGCAAATTAATTAAAAAAGTGCTTCTGACACTGATATAGAAAATTAACTGAAAAGCCTAGGATTTAACAATTTTATTTCCAAAACAAGCAGCGCCGTATTTATAATAATTTACAATAATGGATTATAGACGTTTTTAGGAAAAGAAAAGAAAATTTTAATAATAGTACAGCCTATTTGAAATTGAAATTAAAATCCACCGGATATTTTACTACACCTCTTTGGCACTATGAGAAAACTGACTTTATCTCGCTATTGGGGAATTGAAAAATGTTCTTGTAAAATGTTCTATTTAACGAGTGGCACGACAAGCCGTAAATTATGATTTTTTTACCGCTAGATAGCCAACAAGTATTAATTGAAATAAATTGAAAATCAATCTATTTTCACAAGATTCAAATGATTGCAATTATTTAACTAATCGCGAAAATCATCATGCTTCCTTTCAATTTACTTTAACTTTCGTATTTGTATATTATCAATCCCAGAAGACATTTTATCAATGATATAAAAATTAAAGAATTACGCACGTTGATACGATGCATAACATAATTTCACTCGCATTCGGCTGACCATCCACATTCACTAACCACTCGCACATACACGCAACACATATCATCGTCAAAACCCTAATAAAACAAAAAAAAAAAAAAAAAATTAAATGCCCCCAAGAACAATTAACAATACGAGACAATTGTCTTAAACAGGCCGATAGCGGGCCATGCGAACCTCTGCCCGGAGAGCATCAGTACGAAACCCCAGGAGCTGGAAACGCTGCTGAGCACCGTGAAGCACGAGATATTACACGCACTCGGATTCTCCGTTAGCCTCTACGCCTTCTACAGGGACGGACGTGGCGAGCCGAGGACGAAGAGGACCGAGACGGGGAAGCCACCCCTCAACGAGACGTGAGTAGTTTATCTTCTTTTCAGGGGTCGTAAAATTAGTTGGGCACTTATTACGAGACATGAACTTTGACTTTTCCATTGCCATTACGAGTGCTCGATCGGAGAAATATTTGATTGCGTTGGTTACTGTGTCTTGAACGAACGATTATACCAATTATACATTCTTAACAGGATAGTTGATTAAAAAATTATAGCATAATCGTCCATCTAGCGTACCATGGCATTCTAGCGTTGTTTATCGAGGATTTTTCGATAATCAGTGCCAGTCAGTACAGCTGACCAACTCGGTAAAATAACCCAATGGAAATGAATGCCTCGCATGGGCTTTGAGATTCTCTGTTCCGAATTCCGGAGCGCCAATCAAAATTACACAGTACACCGAACTCCATGAATTCTTCCGGCCTCGTTTCATCCACTCATCCTCGAGAAAAAATAGAGACGCGCATCAGCGTCGGCAGACAGAAGGTTCATCGGGTTTGCTCGCCGCCACTGCCGCGACTCTCGGAATTTTCCAATTCCAAAAACAAATACACATGGACTTGTGAAGTCGCGGGGATAGCGAG
Source organism: Ceratosolen solmsi marchali (assembly GCF_000503995.2). Classification (NCBI taxonomy): domain Eukaryota; kingdom Metazoa; phylum Arthropoda; class Insecta; order Hymenoptera; family Agaonidae; genus Ceratosolen; species Ceratosolen solmsi. The sequence continues at coordinate 3,548,610 of NW_011948414.1, read as the reverse complement.
CGAACATCGATCGTTTCCCTAACGCCTCACCCCCGTCCCCCTCACCCACACAATTCTCCATCCTTTTCATTCTTTATCGCGGCCATTTGAATAAGGTTTACTTAATATACTACTGACTTTTAAGCTAAATGCTGTACTCTTGAAGCGGGCTGCTCTCTGCTAAATGTTGCTAATTAGCAATTCCCACTTTTGCGCTTATAGAATAGAACTTAATGAATTAGAGTCATTTTTGTTAGGTATAGGGCATTTGTTATTATTCTTCTATTAAAAGGCAGAAAGTTTGTATTTGTGCATTATAGATAAAATTTTCTTATTTCGTAAAATGATATCCAAAAGTCATTTATGGGATACATTTCGAACGATTCGCTTGATGTTTGTAAACTTACTGAAGTATTTTCAGTTTAAGATAACTTGCGATAGTTTAACAAAAATCTTAACTCTATTTTAAAACTGTTAATATTCGAGAGTTGATTCTTTCTAAAGCATATTAAATTGCTAAATGGCCGTGAATTTTCTTTACTAAATTTTACTTAACCATTCTCGATAGTGTCAATTACCGAGTCTGACATTTAAATTAATCTAATTATTAAATTTATTTTTCAAGAATCCTATTATACTATTATAGTCTAAAAGTCTATTTCATAATTTTCAAAAACATTATTTACCATCAATATTGCTTCGCGAGTATTAACGAATGTATTGGCGCTATATAATTATGTTAAATTTAGCTCTTAAATTGAGATTTAAGAGTCTTTATTTGAGAGAACAGTGAAATAGAATATAAATTCAAAACAGACATAAAAATACTATTTTTAACGTAATGTTTTTATGTACTAATTGAATTCAACATATTAATTATTATATTTATTGTAATTCAATTTTATTATTAAACCTTCTTATTTGTTTCCTTGGCCAATATTAACAAATTCTTTACAGTTATCGACTCATTTAAAGTATATGTTAATCGAAAGTCATTATTTTATATAACTAAAATAATATAAAATTAATGAATAATTTATTTTAACCGTATATTGAAAATTTTATTCTGCGAGTAGAAATGTCCATTAATAAGCAGAATTTAACCGATGCAACTTTTTATACAACATATATCTTACTCATTAATGATATGCTCCGTTTACGAAATTGATACTCGATTATGAATTCGCAATTATTTTAAGTGTCTTACATACCTTCATTTTAATCGGCTTCTTATCTTAAAGCTCATGCGAATGTATTACGAGCCACGTATCTCGTAATTTTCATCCTCGAATCCGACATAAAAGCCGAGCAAATGATGTGAAAAAGAGAAGGCCGAGACTTTTATTTTTCTTTCTGTACTACTCACGTCGGTTTCCACTGGTACTTGGCTCCGTTGTTTTCTTTCCTTGCACAATGCAGGAGAGCGAACAGATTTCACGAAATTTACGGCGAAACATTTTCCGACTGTGATTTTTCTGATACGACCCTTTTCTTATCTCTCTGATGTATTTCCTTTCTTGGGTACACTTTACTGGAGCATTTCATCAACGATAACGTTCTACTGGCAAATGACTAAGAAATAATAACATTGGCATGATTTATCATATTTATCAATGCCATTTTGTATAGTATTTAATAATTCATAAATAACCATTGGAAATAATCACTCGATTAAGGAATAAAAGCAACTTTGTTTAATATAATATTCAGTAGAATAAAAGTCTTGTGATAAAGAAGATCACTTTATATTATATGCATTTCAAACTAAATGCTTATCGTTATGTATGCGAAGAAACAAAAGATAATAAATTAAATTAAATTAAAAAAATATATTTAAATATATATAACTGTGCTTTTATTTCTGCAAGCATTGACTTATCTATATTGAAATATAGATAAAATTTTTATTGTAAGAATGTTATTAATTATTAATCTGATGAAATATTATGCTCAAAAAATTAATCTGTCTTATCAAATAATTATTTATCACGGCGTACATTTATTATTTGGTTTAATAAGATTCATAAAATTTACTAGATTAATAAAAATAGTGCGAAAACAAAAACGGCATTATCTCGGATTGACATTTTTTTTTTTCATTTAATAATGATTGTCCCTCCTAATCACGAAACAATCAGGTTTTTTTTTTCAAAATCTATACACTTTTCTAGTATTCTCCAGAATGTGACGAATGGGTAAGCAAACAGTATTTAAAAATAATAAAGTATGGACAAGTCAGAGCTCTTACAATTAAAGTGGGTCCTCTTCTTTTGATTTTATTTTAAAATAATGTAGTGATTACAAATATTGATTTTAAATTAATGTGATAAATTGAATTGCTTATTAATATGACTAAAAACCGTATTATGCTACATAAATACCCATTAACTTGTCTATTAATATTTTATCGCCAAGAAAATTATACACACACACGGATACAGGCACAGACACAGACACGCGCGCGCGCGCGCGCACACACACACACTTCCAGTGAACAAGAATAATCGCAAATATAAATGCAATGTGTAACTTTAAAAGGTATAAGCATCGCGTACTATTTACACTCCCGTAAGACGTTTCCCATGGGGCCGCTGGCTTAGTCCATTAATTATCACAGGGGAGAAGAAGCAGCAACAGCCATTTTGGCCAAGTGCTAATAACTGAACCATTGCGTTCTCAGGTTACAGACCCACCAATGGAGCGACAATACGATACGCACGGTGATAAGACATAGCTGGCAGGTACACGGAGGTAGCGTCCGGCGTTCGATGCAGATGATCGTGACGCCGCGAGTGCGCGCCGAAGTTCGGGCACACTTTGGATGTCGAGACCTGGAGGGCGCGGAACTCGAAGATCAGGGTGAGAACGGCACGGCTCTCACGCACTGGGAGAAGAGGGTCTTCGAGGTGAGCCGATAAATTATTATTACCGTTAATTCGTTATCATGGACTTATTTTATGCCTTTCATGAGTGTCTATGGCTTTGGATCTCTCTCATTAGGGTGTCGCTGGAAATAATTTATTCAAAGCTACTCAAACTCTTAATGTTATTAAATATATTCGTTAGAGTAACTGGAGCGTTGTGAAAATTATATTTTCAAAAATAACGCGGCTTGTGCTCCTTGTCCGTTTCTTATCTGATATTTTACGTTTCGTTTAATAGAAAGTATTAAAGTTGAACTTTACAAATGATGACTCGATTGAAGTTCGTTGATGCTTCTATTCATATTATTATTTTTCGAAATTCAATTCTTTAACGCGAATGGACTCTGGACTATATATTAATATGGTTTTGTTAATTTAGTAAATCTATTTAATAATGAGAGAGTTGTAAAAAAAAGATAATTAATGGAGACTGATGTAGCCTAAAGAACAAAACTTTACTCGGTAATTAACAGAGAATGTCTGAAAAACTGGAGGAATCGAGACTATTGACTATATATAGTACTCGTACACTACAGAAATACGAAATTATTAATATAATAATAATAAAGAATTAAATTTTAATCAATTGACCGTAGTACCCGAGTTGATTATAAAAATGAATTTATCGCAAGATATTGGATGTGTTAGATACATTATGATAAATCAGTAACAATGAGTGGGAAAGAAGAGATTATGCAAAAATGAGTTTGATATTTAAATTCAAATGGCAATTAACGTAAATCGTATTGATTGATTGGTTCGACTAATTTAGCAATAAAAAATATATACACTGTATTTTAGATGCAGAGAAATATCACTAGTATACTGTAAGATACTGAGAGAGAGAGAGAGAGAGAGAGAGAGAGAGAGAGAGAGAATTTATTTGAGAGACAGACAAATCCGTTCCATCAAGCCGTCGTCTCTTTAAATCACTTACGGCCAATGAGACCTTTAATCGATTGCCAAGACATATATTTCACATGTCGTATTTGTACAGAATGAGGCGATGACCGGCACCCATACCCAAAATCCCGTCTACTCGAGGATTACCCTGGCGCTCATGGAGGACACTGGCTGGTACAGCGCCAACTATTCGATGGCCCAGGAACTCGGCTGGGGCAGGAAGTTGGGTTGCGACTTTGCTATGAAGTCCTGCAAAGAATGGATCGTATCCAAGTCCTCGAAGTTATCGTACGTTGACTTCGATTGATTACAGAATCCCTAGCTTTAATGGCCGTCTTACATACTAATTCTATAGAATAGCGACGGTAAGCTGAAGGTGTCCGTGAACTTTATCTATAAATTACGAATAATATAAATGCTGTTGACGGTATCGATTCAAAGAAATACTTTCATTTATTGCTAACAAATTCAACTACTGACTTAACTATAATTCCTTCTAATATAATGACAACTGTTGCAAAAACTCTTTTTATAGACGTTCAAACTATCTTTCACATTGCCAGTAGGAGGAAGGAGAAAGATTTTTCATTTCTTCACTTAGGGGATTTTATTACTTCATTCCCACGTGTATATCATTAAAAGTTTATCATCTTATTTCTAAAATAGAGGCTGTCTACATTTTAACAATGACTTCAATTTTTCCAATAGTTTAGAATTTTATAACCTATCAAATATTTTTTCAAATTTTTCTCTCCTTCTCTTGCGAAGATTCTCTTATAAATTCTTCGTACAACACCCTCCAAAGAAAATCCTTTTTATTTTATTCTTTTAAATCCACGGGTAAATAATAGTATTACAGAATTAAATATTATCTTTTGTTTAAATATGCCAACCAAATCGTATGCACAATATTTCCTTATAATATCCTTTAATATATAATGATCAAATTTTATTAAACTATAAAGCATAAAATAACTTTCAATGTGAATTATTGTTTCGTTATTAATTGAAAATAAATTATTGACTCACAAGTCCTTCAAAGTATTTACTCTACTTTAATTGAGTATTTAGTATTTTTAAATGTAAATAGTCGAAAATAGCAAAAACAAAACATAACAATAACAGAATAATTACAAGCACTTGCTCCGATTAACCCTTACGACCAATCGAAATATTTATTTGTAATAATATTTTCGGAATATTTAATTTTTCTCTATATACGTAAAAGTGCTTTGCAAATTTTTTACAATAATCTTGATAAATTATCGATTTTGGTTAAAATCCAAGTGCCCATAAATCTTTCCACGTAATACTTCGACACTTTACTAACAATTTATTCTATATAATCTATAAATATTTTATTGTTGGTTGCCGCTTCGCAGAAAGGATAACGAAACGTATGTACAAAAGATACAAAAACTTATAAGTAGTTAAAAATTGGAAAGCCCTCTTCTTTCAATGTCGTAATTTTTCAGAGGTAAATCCATTCATCCGTTTTGCAATAAAGTGAAGCGAGATCCTTTGCAAACCGAATGCACCGACGACCGAAGCTCCGTCGCTCTTTGCAACCTCGTGGAACACCCGCAACCGCTGCCTAAGCAATATCAGGTTCGTTCGCTCGTGCAATGTATGTACATAAAACTTGCAGAATAAAATTTTATTCTGCAAATAAATAATAAAGCTAGCATTGATCGAGCCGAGAGGAAATTAATTTTTCTTGGTCGATTAAAATTACAGTTATATTGAGGCTAAAAAATCAATTCAGTTCCGAAAGTAGGTGCAAGTGTAAATTGCAACAAAATTAAACTGATTGAATATTTATATAAAAATTGTACGAAATAAGTATTCGACCATTAATAATTATGATTAATATAATTCTGACAGTATTTCAAAATTATTGGACTAAAATTTCGGATTCACGAACCAGTATATTGCAAATAAATCTTCCAATAAAAAGTGAAGTCCAATACTCATAAATATTCGATACAGCAATATTTATATTTTATTAATAAAAATTGCCCATATATAAAGATTGAGATATCGTGAACAGTATTTTCAGAAAAGTGAAAACGTACATTCTTAATGTGGTTTATAAATTAAATAAATAGTGATGCAAGTTTTCATAAAAAAAATTATTTTATTTAATACTGGTGAAATGATACCTGTTTACTAATAATCTTCTCGATAAAATTGTACTGAAATAACGAACTCTGTTTAAACTCATGTTTCTTAAAAACAAATATTCCAATTACAAATACACAGTTGATTTGAAGCTTTAATTAACTGTGAATGCAATCACAATGTATTTAACTGCACACGTAACAATTTCTCTAGAATTTTGATTGGATCCCGAACGTTCCGCGGGGCCGGGAAGAGTATTACGGTGGTTCGATCTCTCTCGCAGATTACTGCCCTTACAACCAGGAATTCACCTGGAGGGCCAACAACACAGTTGTTCGTGGCTCGCACTGCCTTTACGAGGACAACAATCCACGTGAGTAAAGATAATTTTTAACAATTGGGAAATACTGTATCGATACACTTTCCTAAAGTCATAGCCATCTAAAGAACTATCCCAAAGAAACAATTCAAATATAAAATGATAGAGAGAGAGAGAGAGAGAGAGAGAGAGAGAGAGAGAGAGAGAGAGAGAGGCACGATACACCCATTGCACGTAGCACACATACGTAGCAGTTTCCTTATGAGCTCTTAACGATTATATTTACAAACCGCCCTGATACTTACTATATAGCTTTCTCTTCCCTTAAATATTTCTTTCACATATGGACAGTTTATTAGATGTTCACTTAAAACTATAGAAACTTGAAACAAACATGAAAAAATTTTTCCGTAAATTAATTCACAAATACTTAACTCGTACTCATAATCTCAATATTTCACTTTTGCACATACAATTATCGATTCTTATTGCCATATCGTTATCTCCATTATATTATATCGTGCAATCACTGACTCAATGCCGATGATAATGTAATATCTAATCTTATTAAGCCTACATCTTCTTAGCATTTTAATATCCATTCCCATAATGGAGTCAGTCAAGTCTAACCGCGCTACCGTTAATTTAAGAATAAGGAATAAATAATAATGTCTAAATAACTTACACCGATGTCTCTCTGTCGATAGATCCGCAAAAAAACTTCGCCTTGGAGAGGTATGGTGGTAAATCTCGATGCTTCGACCACACAAATCAGATGTGGGAAGAGAGAACGTGCAAACAGGTGCGACAATGGCAGCACTGGGGCTCCGGGTGCTACCAATACAAGTGCGAGGCTGGACGGCTACATATTATGGTTTGTAATAATGCGATAATGGCAAACCGATTGTATATTGTCGTTGTTGCGCCGATTGTTGGTGACGAGACTCTCATTTTACCGATGCTGTTAGATTATTTTATCTTTGTTGAATTCCTGCCTGATTTGTGTACTAACGATGAGGGGATTATTGAAATATTGTTTTACAACACCTACGTTAGCTTATTCATAAATAGCTAAGGAATTTATTGGGACTGCATCGTGGAAAAATACTAATACACTTATCCGGGGCTCGTTTCATGTATTTTGTCATGAAATAATACCAAATAATATGACTGCAATTCAACCCCAAGTAATACCCCCAAGTTCTTTTTTCGGGAACAGGAATACGTAAAGTACGATACATCGTCGAGAAAACTGTCGAATAGCATTTCAGAAAATATACAACTATTCACAAATATAATAATAATATTTAATCGCATGCGTATTTTAAAACTTAAACGTATGCACATATTGAACTTGTTTATATTAATATTTTAATATTATACCATAATTTTACTGAATTTCATATTTTACATAAAATACTTGATTTTAAAATAAATTCACATAAAATGCAATGTTTAAACTATGCTTAACGTAATTTATTCATTGAAATAAATAGAAATAAAATATTTATCTTGTGCATTAATAAACCGCTAAATACCATAAATATTGTATATACAATTTAGAATAACTGGCAAGATCGAGTTCAATTATTTATAAAAACATTTCTATTTGACTTATTAAAATTTATTAATACATAATTTTTTCATTTAATTTTAATGATTGAAATATCGCGTTATGCTACGATCTTTTAAATACTAAGAAGAATCGAAAAATTGACATCACGTTTGAAATTAAGTTACTGTTTATTTAAAAACTCCCTTATTTTTTATATCTTATCAATTTATTTGTAATTGAGTGTCCGATTAAATTAAAGTTATCACGGTAAAAACTAGAGTAAAATAATCGTTAAAGCTTCAACCGAAAAGACCGCTAAATCACTTCAAAATTATTGGCACAAAAAGAAAGAGACAAATGCATAAGATGTACATAGGCCACAGCAATTAATTCTCTACGCAATTAAATTTATCACATCGTCCTTCGTCACATTATCGAGATCATTGCGTTATTCACAAATTCTCGCGGTTAATCTGCGTGATCGTACTCGCAGCTTAACTAAACAACCTCCTACATCTTCTATCTTTATACCTTGGCAATTGTGCTCCGCAGGTCACGAATTACACGTACACGTGTTACCACGCTGGCCAAGAGATCGCCATCAGGATAATGCAGAACGAGTGGCTTCACAAGGGCGCCCTGATTTGCCCACCATGCCGAGACCTTTGCCAGGTGATAAATCCGTTCACCCTATTGGTCTTTATGAGACCTTTTTCCTTTTGATCACTCTCCTTCGTCTTAAGCTTACTTAGCTAGCGCGTATCGACAAATCAGCGATTCGCCATTTTCTCTTATTTATGACTGACTTTAATGAATGACAAGATGGAGATTTTTAACCTTCAATGGTAGGCATTATTTGGATTGATTATTGGATATCGATTGTTAAACTGCTGGAAATTTTGTTTGATAAAAGAGGCAGATGTGCTCAGAGCTAGTCTGTTCCGACCTTCCATTTACAAGAAATTTTACAATCTTAAATGTTTTAATAATTTTTAGTTATAATTACTTGAAATGCGCAAATAAGCAATAAATAAGACAAATAAGCCATATAATCGCTTAACCATCTTATGAATTTTTGGTTTCAATATGCAGCAGTCGTGTGTTTCGAAAGAAATGAAAAGAAAAGAAAAATAATACCGAAATAAAAGACATCAAAAAGCGTTTGCTTCGCCTTTATACGTTTTGTCGAAATTTTTTAATTAAATTTATTTCATTTAAAAAATAAGTATAATTATAAATTTTATTGTGTGTAATTTTATTTATGATTTTTAAATTACTGCTAGTTTTATCAAATAAAAAATAATTAAATAAGATTATAATTAATAATATTAAACAATTAGTAGTATATACTATCTTATAACTCTAAGCTTTATAAAAACTTTATATAACATTGCTGCGACGTAAGTCGCTATTTAATTCTTTTACTATTCGTTTAAGATACATTAATAAAAAAAAGACTAATTAAAATGTTTCGGACAACTTTCTATGTACATTTAATGTACAAATATAATTCTTTCCATACAAGACTAAAAATATGTTTTTCATCCCTTTCGACTATATAAATAGTTTGATAAATTGCAAATGCATAGGGTATTTTATTTACACAAATTACACGAAAATTGTTTGCAAAAGTTTAGTTTAGAATTTTCACTGGAAAATATATATAATTAGATCACCATCCTAAAGAAATATTACTATATGTAAACTAAAAGTTTCATTGTTTAGCTTTCAAGTTAATGTTTATTATTGATAGTTAGTATTTAAATTATTAAAGGCCTTCCAAATCTTACGTACGATTAAATTAATTTTATAAATAATAAGAAAAAGTGCAAGTTTCGACCAAATAAATTGAAAATCACGTCACATTCGCAGGAAGAGTTCATGCTGCGCAACGAGAAATGTAAGCCAGGCGATGAACATCCTCCGGCGACGTTCTATCACCGTGACACCCTCAACTGCGACCGGGCATCGAGCTGCGTCCTGAATACGACAACCCTCAGCCTCATTATGGTCCTCCTCTTCGTTTTCAGATGATCAAATCTGTGCGCCAGCTAGTTTACTTTTATTTAAGGCCACACGTGGGGAGAGCGTGAGAGAGAAACGAAGATGTTACGAAAGGGAGAACATTATCTGATTAGTTTGATTCAATGTTGGAGATTTTAAAATTGCTTGCTGGCGTGTAATGCAAAAATCTTCGCAATTTCAACTTCAGACAATTGTGATTTTGTGAGAGACAGGAGAGTGATAGATTACCGACCGAGTCAACTTTACGTTTATTAATTCTCCAGTTAAAAAAATATCATAGGTTAAATGGGAAAAAAACGGGGGATCAATATTTTTTATTAATAATAATTGCATTTATTGCTTTTGAGAAGCCGAGTGTTTTGTTAAAGAATTTCAAGCTTATTATCCATTAATGTATTTCAATGACGTGCGTATAATTGGAACGATGTGTAGGTAAAGTAGATAGTAGGATGCTAATCACATATTGATAACATAATAAACATTTTACCAATATATTGAGATAGAAGAAATGTCGTCCACGAGTATTTGAATTATATAAATTGTTGGCAAATTTCATTATACGAGTAATGAAATTTTAAATCAATTGAAATACACTTGATGATAAAAGAAATTTCATGTAATGAAGTTTTGAGTCGGTGAAACAGTTTGAAAATTTACTCTCTCGTCTCCTTCACTGAGATAATTCTGATACCTTAGCATTTAGGGAAAAATTAATAATTTGCCGAGCATTATAAAGGCAAACATTCGTTTTACCCTCGTTATGAAATTTCAATTTATTATAAAGTTTTTTAGAATTAAGAGTGCGTTTATTTGTTGCCATTTATTCTAATTTTTATATTCTTGAAGCCATAAGTAATCAAGATTTAGGACCGATTAGATGTAATGTTAGTTGCGTATTTAGAAATTATTATAAACGGCAAAAACTTTTTACTTTCTCTTACTGTACTTTGACATTTTTCAATACGTGTAAATAATTATAGAAGTGAAAATTAGTTTTTAAATGCATTCTGACATTCCAATATGTAAATAGCTTGAATATTTCGGAGAGCTACGTTTAATCTAACTATTTGCAAAAAAAGAAAATCCCATAAATTAATTATAGATATATCCAGTTATATGAAATCGAGTATATTGCAGGTAAAGCAAGCGATGCCGAAGAATAAATAAGATGCTTGCAATAAATTTGTAAATAAATGAAAAAATCATGAAAGATAAACTGTGAAAATCGTAAACATCTTGCCATGCAAGAATCTTCAGATTTATGATATATTTATAACATCTGTTTGGAAGGATAAAAAAAGTTGAAAGGTAATCAAATTAATATAAAGAAAGTTTTTACGTAAGAACGTACACGCGAGAAAATATGGTTGATTATCCTATTTTTCCTTCATTTCAATATACGTATATACAGAGATTCTTATCGAAAGTGCGTCGATTGGATGAAACGATGTAAATTCGCTCGTTGACTTTCAAATCTGACGACAATATATTCTTAAAAGACTATTCGCTTCTCTCATAACGTAATACACAACTCATTAGGCGAATGAAAGAAGAGAAATAACATTCCATATCAAAAGAGTATAAAATGCATAGTGTATGTACCATAGCTAGGTTTGTTCGAGTTAAATGAAACTGTAAAGTTGCATAAATTGCTATGGAGAAACAATCGACTAAAGGCCGAAATTTCATTCAATATTATTATTTAATACTTACATCACTCTATTCAATTAATAACTAAATTAAATAATATAATATAAATTTATCTTTAACTAGGTTAATAAACTATTTTTCACTTTATTGGCAATCAAGTGAGAAAAGTTTTTATTTATCAATAGATTTTTCATCTAATATCGATAATATCAAGTTATAATTTTAATAATTAACATTCATCCATAGATGCGACAGTTATAAAAAAAAAATAAATAAAAAATAAAAAATATAGTAAAACTCTTTGTCTTTTTCTTTTTATAGTTTGTCTTGGAAATTATGGCATTACAACAGAAAAGTCTAAGTATTCTAATTTCCAAAGTATTTTTATTATATCTTCATAATATACATACATCAGAAACAAAAACAATTTAAGACTTTAAATTAAATCGTTATTTTTTATGCAACTTTTCAAATGAAAATTTATTTAATAACTAATTCGAAAATATAATAAGGTGTAATAATTTTCTGTAATTTATTAAAGCGAAAGGATAAAACTGTAAATGTTTGTGAATTATCAGTCCCAATATAATGATTTATCTACACTTTTACTTTAAATAAATTAATTAGAAAATGTCAAAAAAATTGATGGATGTTAATAAGATAAAATCTATTTACTAAAGGAAAAGAGAAATTTTATTTAATGTAAAATTGTAAATGTTATACAAATCATTAAATTGACTGCAATTCATTAGAACTTTATCGAGGATTATACAATTGTCATTTCGAAAATAAATATTAATGTTGATATTTTTCATCAAAATTTTTTGGGATCTCGTTTTATATAACGTTATATTGCATGTTATGTTAATAGAATGTTATTTCAAAAGCTATGAAGCAAAGATATACTTATATAAGTCTATTAAATATTTATTTACAAGAATTAATAAAATTGTACACTTATTATTGACAGAGATAAATTGTAAAAATACAAGTAATGTTTAACTTATTTTTCCTAATACCCTGCATTAATAATAATTATTGTTTTAATAATTTCATTTTATACTACTTTCAAATATATGCATTGTTGGAAGATGCAATTTAAGGAAGTATTTTTTCTATTAATAATTATCATTCGTAAAATAGTAATAAAAGAATAATAATAAATACAATGTTGTATTTAACACATTTTAATAGGGAAAATTTCCTCTTTAATTATTATTCAAATAGAACGGTATATATATAAAGATATAAAATTTAAATTATTTCAATTTATAAACATTAATCTACATGTTTTAATAATACTCGACTATTATTACTAGAATACAAAAACAAAAAAATCACTATAAACGGTAAAATGTTATAGAAATAATAGAAAAACAATAGCAAACTAATATTTTAGATAATTGTTTAACGTACATATTTTATAATTAAAATATTGAAGCTGTTTTCCATTAAACGTTTTACAAAAATTTCATAAAAACGAGTAAAATTATTTTTTTCGTAATTGTTCATATTATGATAAACAATTGCCAAAAAAAGTAAAATTAAATATATATAAAATATACATACTTGAATTTTTAATTAAATTTGACTGTTGAATTTTTTATTACAATCTGAATATAAATATACAATTTAATAAAACTAAATAAAAATGGTATTTTATATTGTCTCGATATATCCATACGAAATATTTGATGACTTTATGTATTATAATACTTTATGAAAATTTTATTTAATTGAAAAAAATAATTTCAAATATTATAGATTGGGATTATTCGCTGTGAAAACATTTTCAAAATTAGAATCTAACCGTTTAATCAATTGCTATATTAAACAAAATATCTTAGTGTAATTTGATAAATTATAAAGTAATTATAAATAAAAGTTACATACAAATTTAGATGAAATAAGCTTATTCTCTCAATTCACAAAATGATTTGTATAAATTAAATTAATACGTTTTCGAAAAAAGTTACAAAAATTAACGTTTGTAGAGTCAATTTCAAATGCTCTATCACTTTTCCCTTATTTCTCATTATATACACACACACACTCTCTCTCTCTCTCTCTCTCTCTCTCTCTCTCCCTCTCCCACTTCTCATCCCTTTCTATCGTTTTCCTTATTCGCCTTCCTCCTATACGTACTACGCACATCAAAATAAGGTATATAAAGAATTATATTTTTTTTTTATTTCCAACTAAATAAATCTTTAATAATTTCAAGAAAATAATATATTGCACGATAAATGTATTTTCAACTACAAAACCTTTTCTTTAATCTTCGAGCCAAGGTCGTATATAATATTTTAAAAATATATATACATAATAAATATTTTTTAATAATATCATCCTGTATTATATTTGAATATAAGAGAATACATTGTATAAGCTTCAATGCCAAATTACTCGTAAATATTCTGTATTTAATAGAAAAGGAAAACTAGGATTATTCAGCTTATTATTAATATTTCCATTATCATTTGTTATTTTATCACAGCAACCGACTCGATCTAGAATTGATCGATAATACCACATAACTTTAATCGTAATAATTAATGTAGATAACGTACCTTTATTTAATGTTACTGCTTTTCGATAAAAATTTTAACTATTTTGCTAATATGTAGCATTTCATTTTAAGTAACTATCAACATGAAATAATAATTAAAATTATATAGTTTGAGGAAGGCTGCGACTTGTACCATTGAACCACCTAATATTATTACAGTTACCTGCACAACCCTCTGTAGGTATCGTTAACTAAATGAATATTATTCTATTGTAAACAATAATGCCGACTTTATGTACTACTATACATTATTTAATTACATAATTATTTGATGCTTTTGAAATTTTTCGAACGAATAGCCAATATACTATTTAAGAGCTCTACTGAATTGTCATATTAATTAAATTATAGTGTCATTGCCATGAACCTGGATGAAGCCGAAAGAAAAAAAAATCATCGAATCAGTATTATAATATTTTCTAAACGATCTTTCAATCTGCTTATTAAATTACAACGTAATTGATTATACTTTAATTATTTATTTGGCGCGTCAACAATACAAAATTGCAACTGTTAATATTATAAACATACTTTTTTTATAATCTATTTCATATGCAAGAATAAATATGCATATTTTAAGAAATATAAGCGATAACTCGACATTTCACAGTTTATATATAACTATGCCAAAATTAATAATTATCTGTGGAAAAATATATATTTATATGATAATAACATTGTTATACTATTATGACGTTAATAAAGTAAGTTGATTAATGTGATATTCATGAATTCGTTAATATATAAACATCAGTCATCCTTATATTGCTGAAAATACATTCAAAACAGTACTGCACATTACCTTCCCAATATCTTACAATCTCAATGTTACAAATTTTCAAAGATATTACAAAGTCATGCACATCATCAAACTTCACATCACTCAAATAATTATAATACTGACGCAAATTTAGCCAAGAAAATCTGCATTGTCTTTCACTAGATAAGCCATTAGCCCTTTAATTCCACTTGCTACTGTCACGATGAAAATCCGACGAGACATTTTCGCGAATACCTACTTTCAAAGCCCCACTAAACTTCAAACACATGCTCCCGTCTGCGTTCATATTCCTGGTCACGGTCGTGTCAACTGTCACCCCCACCTCGTATAGTATATCACACCGTGACCGCTTATCTGTCCGTAGACGTAAGAACCGCAAAGCTTCCGTTGAATGATTGCGAGATACAGGAAGAAAGCTGGTCGCTCGTCGAATTATCTGTCTCGCTTTAAGCTCATAATTGTAAATTAGAGTCCCCTTGGGGGCCAGCTGAGTGCCTACAAAATTCACTGCATACCTTTTCGCCTGCCACCTACTTTCTTCTACCCTTCCTTAATTTTCAATTCGCACCTTGATCGCTCAGTATATCAGACACTTTATTTTGTGACAATTATGAAGTTGTCACTTATCAAGATGTTACTTCTTTCATCATTATTACAAGATTATTGGTTGTTTTACAATTATTAGTCAAATGCTCGTGTGACTTAATGATAATCTCTTCATCTTTTCCGTCTTCCTTTTCTTTCTGCGCTCGCTTATTTCATACTGTTATACGAATTACCTTCTACTTTAACATTTTGAGTTAGTGAATTTATATAATTTTTTAATTACGGTATTTATTTATGGCATCTACTAAATCTTTTATTTGAGTATACGATAAAAGTTTATTTTTACATTAGTATCATCATTAAATAATGTAATCTTTGAGAAATCTCGTAAATGACATTATTATTAATATTTTTTCTACGACATGTATAAAGCAACAGAAGTAACTGACGATGTTGATGATAAATATTCATAAATGTAAGTTTAATTGTTAAGAATAAAATTATTATATATCCACATGTGCGCGCGCGCGCGCTTGTGTGTGTGTGTGCGCGCGCGTGTGTGTGTGTGTGCGCGCGCGTGTGTGTGCGTGTGTGCGCGTGTGCGTGTGCGTGTGTGTGTGCGTGTATACACACACATATATATATATATATATATATATATATATATATATATTTAATATATATATTTAAGGTACCATTTTATATTACATTTATTATTTTTCATAACAAGCTTATAGGCGAACAAAAAGAGCAATAATTTCAATTGTCTATTTCATCGTTAAGAATGTACTTCTCTATTAGATATTTAATTTGATTTAATTTAATTTAATCAATTTAAGACAAATTTACTTACTATACTTGGATAATTTCACATTCACAAAATTAACTAATTACATTGTGATTAAACATAATGAGAATTTATTTAACTAAAAAATAGTAAAAATTGATTTTCGAAATTCACTGTAATTTTCATTAATTTATTTAATTCACTTTCTCAAGCCATTTTACAGTTTTAACAAAATGCTAATACTTAATCTTTTTTATTCGATATCTATTTTGAAATCCTAAAAAAAATCAGATATTTTTTATTCTTCAAATAATAATCCGCAATAAAATACTAAAATAAAATAGATTGTAAAACTTTTCTCGTTAATGCGAATAAAATTTATATATATTTTTTTTTCACAATTAACAAAGAATTCGGTGAACAATTTTAACATTAAATATTATTATTTAATTACATATCTTTTATATTATATAGAGCCGTTGTAATGATTTATTTTACTTAAATAGATTGCATTACAAAGAAATAATTTAAACATTGTGATCTTTAAGAGAACTTTATATTAAGAAAGTTATTTATAAACATAATATAGAACAAATTGATATTATTAATAGTACAGCAATGAAATCAAATCTATTATATGTACAAATTAATTTGTGTTTTATCGCAAATAAACAACGAAATTTTTGTTATTAAATAAAATAGATTTGTATTCATAATTTTAAAACATGATGTGAATCACACCAAACAAAAAGCCAGCCGATAAAAAAAAATAAAATACTCATAGTTTGATAAATAGAGACGTAGAAATTAACAACAAACTATTGATTTTTTATTTTTTTTTAATATTTAACAATTAATGATTGTTTGCTAACATGAAATAATCTAAAATTTTAATAGTTTAAAAATTTTAATAAAAAAAGTTATTTACTCCACTTTTCAGGAAGATTTCTACATAGCATAACAAATTATATCAACCATTTTTTAAAAATATTCTAACTGTAACAACTGCATTTTTGAAAAATTCGTCACCTAATAAATAGTTTTGAATTAGTTAGCCAAGTCCAAGAGAATTCAGAGGTCGTACTAACTAGATAAAATAAACCTGATTTATAAGATTTCACTGAAAATTTAAATGTATTTAAAAATATTAAACGTCCGTTAAATAAATTCAATAAAGTACCGCTCTTTCGTATATTTAACTTCTACGAATTACTATTTGATTTCCTTACTTTATTATTACGTCGATACTTTGAAATTCAAAATATTTAAAAGGACAAATAATAACATCGATATCTTTACCCATTCAGAAACAATATTTCTTTTCAAGAGAAGATTCATCGGCTAATTAGACAACCCGAATGTATATAGTATAAAATATAGATTATTTGCTTTATTGTATTTTCCAAATAAAAATACGGTAAAATAACGAAGTTGATCGAATCAATCTCTGCTCGTAATTATCTAGAATAACATGTAAGATCAAATGATGATTTTTAAAATCAAATTTATCATCGTTATTTAAAGTCATTATTTCATCGGCAAACTAAAATCCAAAACAACTCATATAGAAACTGCATCTAATGCTTTCAAATATATTACTTTAGTTGGAAAAAATTTTCAAACTCATTCGTTTGAAACATAAAAACTAGTTTTCGCGATTAAAAACATTTTAATGATCGAAGTGATAATTTTAGAATTATTCGCATAACTACAATGCGTGTTGTTTGAGAACATGGAAAACATTTTATTTCCTTAAAGCATAATCATAAACTTAATAAAATATTAAATTGAAACAGTCGATAATGGTTAAACAATATTCATTATGTTTATTAATTTATTTCAGAATACTGTTTCTAATATAATTTGTAAAAAATAAATTATTGATGTATTATGAATAATTATAATTTGAAATCCTACTTTATTTTACCATGTTTAAAATAACTTTCACTATCAAGTATTTTTACTGAATATCTTATTGATCATATTAATCTTATTAATCATATGTATCATTGGATCGTTATGTATTTTAATTTGTAATCTCCAATATTATTTACTATGATGTAATAATTTAATCCGAATGTACTTTGGATATTATGTTAATGAATAATTGTATAATATATTGAATATAAATTGAAAGCAATTATTTTAAATTATAAAGCAATGATGTAGTCAAATACCGCTCACGAATACGTATTTTACATAAAAAATTATATAAATTCTAAAAATTTGTATATAGAATTCTATAACTAAATAAAACAATATATTTGCTAAATCTTATTATAACCCTCTCTCGTAATATTAATTCGTATCAGATTTTTTTTTTTTTTTTTTTTTTTATCAACATTTATGACATTACGTGAAAATTCGAATTATTAATTGAGCTTTTAAAATGCACTGGCCCTGCGATCGTTTTAATATGCCAATAATATTTGCTGGATACCGAATTATATTTAGCAAGAGATATTATTCAGATATTTCTTGAAGAAATTCTCACAGCGAGAGTGAAGAGCTTTGAAATATTTAGCCTCGGATTCGACATTATTATATTAATGCTCCAGAGAAGAAATAGAATTTTTTAACTTAATATATGTGCCATTAAAGTGAAATTTATCTCATACGTTTAACAATGCTGCCATTATTGGATATCCCAACAAGTATCGAAACGATGCATTCCCATTACTTAATAAAGTACCATTTAAATTATAACGCGCTATTATTAAAAACGAAGCTTACATAGCAGGCGCGCATGCGCTTTAATCCATCGTTTTTCGATATATCTGCTTGCAAATAGATAATCGATGGAAGGGAAGGAAAGTACGACGAACCTGTGACACAGGGGCGTCGACATTACCTTTCGAACTTTTCAAGAGGCGGGCTAAATTCAAATCCTTACCCCGCCATGCCAAAACGCAATAACCAACGAAACCACGCGACGCTATCGAGACAAGTCGAGCCATCGTCAATGAAAGCTCACCGACGTTGATATCTGGCCGCTTTTTCAGGATAGCCACTTTGGTAAGAGCAAAAGTGCTATTTCGATCATGCGTGGGTGAATGAGGTCCACGGTCGGAACAGCCTCGCGACTATTTTCGAAATCGCGCATTCCGCGAACGGCCCCGGCAATATTATTCCCCCGATTCCCGGGTCGAAGCCTACGCAACCTGGCGGAAAAAATGCGATCGCGCCAAAATTTATGCGCCGCTCGTGCGCCACTGCTCGAGCCTAAACGTTTTAAGAGGCGCTTATTTAAGAGGCCTTGATGAAAAGTCGAGCTTGCGAGCCCAAACCGTCGCTGCTCGATTACTATCGTCATTCAAAGACATTTATCGTGAATTTGTCGCTAGGATTAATCCCACTGTGATTTATAAATTTTTCGCGCCGAGCCTGGGCTACGTGCCGAATCGTTTATTCTATTACGTCGATACTGCCCGTGAAAAATATCTTACAATATGTGTGTGTGTGTGTGTGTGTGTGTGTGTGTGTGTGTGTGTGTGTGTGTGTGTGCGCGTGTGTGCGTGCGTCTGCCATTTTTTATTAGCCCAGACATTCAATAACTTTTCACGATATGAACAATACAATTGGCACAATTATTTCAACAATTTGCCAACATTTTATATACGCCTATTCGGACTTAAATTATCTATGGTATTACAGTGGAAATGTAGGTTAATTTAATATTTAATGGCTTTTGTAAAATTTAATTGAAACTTTGGTCGATTAATTTCATAATTTCTTTGTATGTTCATCATTTAAAAGTACGACAGTATAGAATCATTCACAACGTAAACTGCAAAATGCAATACAAAACGTTTTTAATTGTTAACAAGTTTTGTTTTCTTCAAAGATTTATAAGAGATTGGAGGCAAAACATATGAAAAAAAAATTAGTTTAACTTTTTAAACGAACCCACATCGTAGTAAAGATGTATTAATAAGATTTGGCACATAATTGAAATCGTTATATTTTTAAAACGACATCATTATAACCCGTTGTTTTATATTTTTCACGCAAACATTCAATATAGCATTGTAGTTTATAATGAAAATTTTAAATGTTCGTTTAAAGTTAATTATTTTAATCGAAAAAAATTAAATGTGTTAATTATGAACAAAAACATATTTTATAAAATTTTATATTTTGTCTTTTTCATTATGTATAGAAAACTTAAGCGATAAGAATATATAAAAACAAAAATACTTTTCTGCATATAATTTCAATTAAATATTTTAAATGTTGGCCGTAAATTACCCCTATTTGATCATAAAACTGGTGTACTATTCTTTTATTATTATCACAAAATAAAACATTTGTAATTTAATGAACCTATTAATATGAGAAAAAATTACGTGATTTTTTGTTTTCATTACAGCAATCTTCTTTCAAGTATAATAAAGCTTAGCTTGTTTCAGAAGTAATAATTAGTTATATATTTAGACAAATAAATATACAAATAGTTAATGTAATTATGAATAATTCTTAACCAACTAGAGTAATTGGCGTTTAAGTGAAATTAACTGTTTTTTTTTCAGTTTTAATAAGAGTAAAAAATTTTCCTAATTTATAACATTTATACATCAACTTATAATTAAATCTAATAGACTGAGCTTAAACATTAAATTATGAAGAACAGAGAAATTAAAATATAAGTATTTCTTCACGTGTCATAAAACATCCTTATTTACAAAACTACACGTTTTATTTTCTGCACATAAATCTAATGCTAATTATTCCTTTTACACGGTTGTTTAGTCTTTAATTTTAATATAAGTTTGAAAAAAAAAATATATATATATATATAAATATATATATATATATAATAATTCCTATAGTACGTTACATATTTTTTATTATGGAGTATTCAATTTAATAATATATACAAATAATTGATGTATATGGAATATAATTTAACATAAATACATCCTACGTATTAAAATAGAATATTTTGTGTTCTATTACTGTTAATGATTCTCAGGTAGAAAATTAATATTACACTAAATTATAACATACTCATGTCACTTTCCCTTATGCTTCGTAATAAAATTAAACCTAAATCCATTTTAATTACATAAATTCCTCTTGAGTTAACAGTAACTAAAGACATAAATAATAAAATATTTTTCCCTAC
>NW_011948414.1:3500506-3527288 GCF_000503995.2 Ceratosolen solmsi marchali | reverse complement strand
CGCGCGCGCGCGCGCACACACACACACACACACACACACACACACACAAAGTTAACTTTTAAGAAAAAATTAAAAGTAAAATAAGTGATATTTCTTAATTACATTGATGGATCTGTCATTAACTGAATAAAAAAAAGGCTAAATAATAAAATTCGAAATCATAAAAGTGATGTTTTTTCAAATTAAATAATTGATAAATATATAGGCAATTGTATGGATAGCTACTGCACAAGAAAGTAGTTATAGATAAATAAAAAGATTTTAAACACTTCTTACACGATACAAAAATCAATAAAAATATTTCAACTGTAAATTACTTTAAGAAATATGCAATCATTAATTTTTACAAAGCAACGTTATATTCAGATTTTAGTATGATTAAATAAAAGATAAAACAAAGTAAAGTAATACAGCTTAATGTATTCAAATAAATCTTAATGCTAGTAGCTCATTAAATATGTTTTCAATTCTTAGAATGAGGATAAATAGTACATTACAGAAATGCAAATATAATTAACACGTGGGCACTAGTGACCGAAAAGTAAATATTGGAATTGAATTTTGAATTAAAAATAAATAATAAAATGATATACGTCGCGTGTGATATAACAATAAGTCAAGTATTCTTTATTCTTATATAAATTGTTTGAAATTTTATTTACGAAAAAAGTATGTTTAAGTTAATAGAAGATACAACAACCTTTTATAAAATATTATTTAAAATTGAGAAAATAAAGGTCAAAAATATATTGCAAATACTCAAAATGATTTATAATAATATATTTTTATAGTAATATTCTAAATGTTATTAAATCGAAAAAGTTTTATTAGCAATTTTAAATACGCAATAATCATTGAAAGCTATATTTAATTAAAAATACAATAAATATTCAAATTTTTTTTCCTAATAGAATAACACATTGTACAATTTATATATAGAATTGTGATTTTATTTTTAACGATATGTGAGTTTTCTTAAAATAAATGGGAAGTATTTATAAAAATGTAGAATAATAAAGTGATTTCTATAATTGTATCAAGTATATTCAAGTAAATCAGATGAATTATAATTACGTATGACCGTATAAATACGTGTAAAAGTAATTGTTTTACGAATAGATGAACGAATGCTTCAATCGCTAATTAACGTGTCTATATACAATATTTTAAAAATTAATTATCTCGGCTTATGTTACTTTACCTATAAATATCTGAAATTACAAATAACTAGAATAATTCTCCTTAACATATTAAATCTCAAAACATATATTATGATTTAAATCTAAACAGTTATGAGAAATATAAACGAATTTTTCTCAAAATAGCATTTTCAAAGACGATGAGGACGATTTCATAAAAATTACTAACCTCATCTGTCACAAATGATAATGAAATACTTTATTTTATTTAAAGTAAAAAAATCCGATATTTAGTAGTTTGATTTTTTTTTATTTGATTGAAACTATTCGATTAATGAAATTTGATTTTTTTTTTTTTTTTTGTTAATACAATAATAGAACTTTTAAAATAGTACAGCCAAATATTACATAGCCGTTATTATGAATTAATATTTTTGTTTAATATGATTTATATAAAAAATAAAAAAAAATAGAAAAAAAAAATAGAGGGAATTAATACATATCCTAACGAAAACATTTTGATTTTTTCAAATTTTGATAATTTAATATGTAATAATTAAATACGTTAATAGTACTGTTCTGCGTAACACAATTTTTTCTCACTAAATATTCCAGATAAAATTCTTACAAAATAAAATAATTTCTTATAAAATATTTCAATACTCTCTATAAAAAAAAAAAGCATAAGTATGAAATATATTTTATTGGTATTAAAATTGGTATTAAAATGTTTAAATGATTGTTTATATTATATTTTAAATGAATTCAAAATGATAATTTAGAATTTTAACGTCTTAATAGAGTACATTTTGAAATTAATTTATAACAAAACCAGTCTAATATTATAAAATACAATTTGATTGCTCTGGAAGCATAGTTAACACTTCTTAGTCTTTTCAAATATAAAGATTAATTTTGCATGTATGTTCGACGCTGAGAAATAAAAACCAAAGCCGCGTTATTAGCTATAATTTATATAATACAATAGTAAATATTATGCTATTACTAGTACTTGTACTAGTACTTGTATAAATTGTAACAGAATAAGCTTACAGTAGACGTACGTACATGTTCGTTATAAAATTTCAAGACTTAGAAATATATTGTTAATGTTTGTAATTAATTCGAAAATTTGATCTATCTCATGATTTGAAATATATCTTTATGCTTTTAAATTCAAAGATAGATAAATCGAACGTAGATATTATTGTGGATTTTTATTATCACAATTATTTTTCTCACTGTTGCCCCCCCCCCCACCCGCCCAACTCCCAACACCCAACCCCCGGGCTATGTGTAAGAATTCATTATTAAAATTATAAAATAGTTTAAATATAAAATATTTATAAATATTCATCTTTAAACATAATTTCAAAATTATATTTGTAACTAAATTAATAGAAAAAGAAATACTTTAATAAAAATATTAATTTTAAATAACAACATTAATAGGCAATTAAACAATTTTGTTTTTATTTTAAAATTTACGGCTTCAAGAACAATTTATTATTTTATTGTTACTTTAAAGTATACCGAAAACCATGAAATTTATATGTAATAAATGCTGAATGTTATCCAACCAAGTGTAACAGAGAAATATTATGATAACAAATAAAGATTTTTCTTATCACACGATAAATTTATGAACTTACATTTATAAGTACGAAGATAAAGGTTAAGCTATTATTATAAAATTTAAAGAACAAACAAGAACTTAAATATTCAAATATGTATTTTGTTGCTTACGCACTTGATATATTCAACTGTCTCTTTTTTTTTTGTTTTGTTTTTTGTTTTACCACTGTGTTTACCATGTATTTTAGTCAGCCCAAACGCCTATTTAATTTTGAATCGTTTTTCTCAAACATAACTTTTAATTAAAGTATTTATTTATAGTAAATTCATTTTTTTTTTTTTTTTTTTTTTTTTTTTTTTTTATTTTTATTGTTCCCGTTTTATATTTAAAAGCGTATAATACTTTATGTCCAATAATTATCTAATCATAATTATAGGTAACTTGCGTAGAATTTATCATCTTGAGCAAGGGAAAAAACTATTTTAAATGGTAATAGTTTTCCTACGCTTTATTATTACAATGGGTATAATATTGTAAAAATACTTTAAAATCATCGCTGTTTTATATTAAAGATTGTATTAACTTTTCTAAAATTAAAATAATTTTATAATTTTATTTTTCGTTATTATTTTTTTGTTTTGCTTTGGTGGTTTTCGTTTAGTATTGAAGGCTCGATCGTTAATCGATAATGTAATGTTATGTTGATTATAATATTTGATGCAAATCTGAGATCATTATTCAGATAGATAAATACTTTTTGATATATTTTATATATAAATATTCATACTCGCGAGACTTAATAAACTAAACTATCATTAGGTACTATTATAAAAATAACGAGGGTTTGTTATCTAATCGATTGCAATCATGAAATTATTGACCAAAGTCCGTCTCGATGATTATGTTTCGTTTCTATACATCTGCATTAACACCGACTTCGATCAGCCTAATATCAAATACATTAAAAATTTATTAATTAATCATCGGTTATTAGACTATATTATATATTCGCACTTTACTCTCGCTACAAAATTCATTTTTAAAGACAAAATTTTTCTTTTCAATACACAAGTGATATTGTCAAAGAACATTAACAATTAGTACATTTGATTAACACGTATCACTGGTAGTTGGTAGTTGTAATTGTAAGCAAATCTATTATTAAAAAAGCGACGCGGTATGTTCGCAGACAAAGTGATAGCATAAAAAAAAACGTACAAGGAAATGTGCATTAAAAGGAAATTCTTTCATTAATTATTGATATTTCGTGTAAGGATTTTTTTTTTTTTTTTTTTTTTTTTTTTTTTTTATAAAATAAAATAAAACTTTAATACGCATCGATGCTTGCGCAATAGTGTATTAAGCTTAAACGTTATAATAGCCTATAATTTATTTTCTTATAGAATCTTATTTTCCATAAAAACAGCGTAACATCAATTCCCTGTACCAAGTATTTTAAATAACTCGTTGATGACAGCACATCGGGGAAGTAGTAGCGACAACAGGAATCATTCGCTTATATTTATACCTTTGCGTTTCTCCAAGGGGCACTTAGTTGTCAACTGGAAACGTAAGTCTGATTCCATTTGGAGCAATTACTCAACATCCCAAAAAATCCCCAACGAGCAGAAAGCCGTAACAGCAACTCCGAGGAAGTGTTTTGAGCGTCCCCCACACCGAGGCTTTTGGCGTATTTGCTCATGGCTGGATGCCCGAACATTCTCAAACGATATCCCCGAATGAGAATTAATGAGAGTGACAAAGAGGGGGCGAGAGAACGAATGGTGGGGACTGCCGATTCTGGTCTTCTTCCTCGCACTCATCAAGATTGCGGAGAGCCAGGTGTAGGAGTGGCGTCGTCGTCATCGTCGTCCTCGTCGCCGTCGTCGTCGTCCTCGTCGCCGTCGTCGTCGTCGTCGTCGTCGTCGTCGACCGGTCGTCAAGAGGGGCTGGTGGGGTAAGAAAGGCGTCGTGGAGAGGGAGCGTGGAAGAAGGGCGAAAGGAGGGGCCGGGGAAGGGGAGCCCGGAGAGACGTCGGGGGCCTCGGCGCGCGTCCGCGCCGCACACACCGGCGAATCGTGTGTCAGACTCGTGGCAGGCAGATTAGAGACGGCGGTCAGGGGGTCGGCAAGCGAGTCGTAGTTTAAATTTTTGTTGTTAACGGTGTGCCGAGAGAAAAGAAGAAGAAGAAAGGGACGTATAGGAGTGCGAGAGGATCGTCGAAACACTTTTTTTTCCATACGTATGCGCACATCCGAGCAAGCGAATACAAACGCTATACTAAACTCTCGGTGCGTTGTTGTCCTCTCTCTCTCTCTCTCTCTCTCTCTCTCTCTCTCTCTCTCTTATTCGGTCGCTCACTCACTCTCTCATATACGTAGTCTCATTCTCTCTTACTAACTAACTCACTAACTCACTCACTCTCATTCGTTTCCTCACTACTATCTCTCTCTCTCTCTCTCTCTCTCTCTCTCTCTCTCTCTTACTGCTTCGAATCTTCCTTGTCTCCAGACTTCGTCGGATTCCGCCCTTCTGCACCGGACTCTCGCAGGCGTGTATATAGTCTGTCTCGCTCGTGCGCTCCGGTTTAACGCCGCTTGTCTCTTCCTCCTTTTCCTACCACACGTCGTCGTTCTCCGAGCCGTTCTGTACTGCGCGTCATAGACTCTCGTGTACAGTGTGAAAAGCGTAATAGAGTAAAGAAATCCAGAGAATACGAGCAAAAATAGTATAGCTCGCGATCCAAGGCGGCGCGGCTTTAAACGGCTCTCGCTCGGCGCTCCTTAACGTTAAAGCGAAAAACGATAAGGAGCGAGTAGGAGAGAGAAAAAGGAAAGAAAGGTTAGGTCATTTGGTCGCGGTGACTAGTGAAAGGGAGTATTAAGCGAGAGCATACGCGTATAAATAACATCGGCTTAGTCGCGGAGCGCGTCGCGTTATATACGCCAGGGCTGAAGAAGAGAGAGAGAAAGGATATAGGGAGAAATTTTTTTAAAGAGAAATTGTGCTCGCGCGAACAATGTGATAAAAGTGTTCTATTCTCCAATTTGAAGGAACGAACGAGCGAGCGAAAACGAGTCTACGCGCACAGCCGGGTGAAAAAGAAGAGGAAAAGGAGGAGGAGGAGGAGGAGAGGAAAGAAAATAAAGGAGAGGAAAAATAGAGGAACGTTAGAGCGCGCACATTGAGAAAGAGAGTGAAACGATAAATACAGCAGGATGAACGACTCGGAGGCTTACGGCGACGGCTACATGGAGCCTGAGGAGGAATGGGAGCGCGAGGGACTCCTCGACCCCGCCTGGGAGAAACAGCAGAAAAAAGTGAGTGATACGAAACATTATAATGCGAGCGAAATGAAGAACATAACGTGTGTTTACAACTGTTCTACGTACAGTGTATGTGTTTTAATATTCAGTTAGGGTCCATCCAAGCTGTTATTGCTAATATTTCTTATTTTGAGGATGAAAGGCTTGCCATTGTCCTTAACTTATATTGATTTTTAATTTTCTAGTGCAGGAATTATTTACAGCCTCGATGCTTATCGATTCGCTTGTCAAGTGTTGATATCAAGTTTACTTAGTGAACAAAATTTACTCATTGTGTAGTATATGAAATAGTAGTTTATAGAATTCACTTCCGACTATCGCTCCAAGATACAAGATGGACACAAACCGTTTATTAGTAGCGTGACATTGTATCGACATTAGCTTTTGTATGATACATTGGTATAAAATCATAGGATATAACTAATATTCCATGCTTCTTTGTAATACAAACATCCAAGAATTATTTTTCATTACTTTTCTCGAGCTGCCTTATAAAATTCTTGATGGTTTTCTTTATTGATTTACATTGAATAGTCGTACGCTATTCGCTCGCAGAAAATTTCACCATAAGATATAAAAACATAAATAAATAACGAGTTTCATTGTTTGTCTTTCAACTAAGAATTAAGCCAGTTTTTTTTTTAACTTCTTATAAGAGTGCGTACCTACTGACAGAGTCCATGTTTAAAATGCTTTAATGTCTAATTTAATTCTGCTTTTATAAAACAAAGTTAAATATTCTATCGCAAATTTGTAAGATTAAATTGATCCGTAAATAGATAATGGCTTTTCAGTTTAACTTAAAAGAAAAACAGTATAACTTTTTCTGATGTTAAAGAGTTTTATCGAATGATATCATTGGCCCGTTTTAAAAACATGATCTTTATATACATTTATGTTATATTGTAAAATAGTGTTTGGTAAACTCTATATACGAGAAACGGTTGTATAATTATTTTAAGTTACATTTTAAAATTGAATTTAGTTTGAGAGATATGAATACAAAAGTTGAAATTCATTATTAATATATGTAATAGATAAGAAACAATCTTGTCTTCAAGAGTCACTTGTGACTATTAGAATATTAGAATTTTTTTTGTTTCTTTTTTTTTGTTATATTTAAATTTGAAATGAAAAGAAACTAAAATTTGTTAATAGGCTAAATTCTGCTTTTTAATACATTATGATACCAGTAGATAATGTTTTTGTTAGATAAAGTAAAATTGTGCTTATTCAATTCTGATAAGTAATATTTTATTTTAATGCGAGAAAAAAATGTTCTTTGTATTTGCCGTAGACAAACAAAGAGATAAAATTTCATTTAAACTTGTTCTTTATTGTTAGTCTCGAATAATTTATACAGTGCTTTTATAATAATTGA
This sequence comes from Ceratosolen solmsi marchali, assembly GCF_000503995.2. Taxonomy (NCBI): domain Eukaryota; kingdom Metazoa; phylum Arthropoda; class Insecta; order Hymenoptera; family Agaonidae; genus Ceratosolen; species Ceratosolen solmsi. The sequence goes on along the minus strand of NW_011948414.1, from coordinate 3,519,866 downwards.
CTATTATATCAAATTCTTTTATGTTATTCATGTGTTACAGAAAGAGAAATAGAAATAGAGAACTAGGAAGGTTTTGTCTTATTTTGTAAAATCTTATCACTTGGTGTATGCAAATATGCGGCTTGACGTCCTCCCAATTGTTGGCAGTAATTCAAGGCTCTCCTGGGCACCCGTAGCGACCCTTCAAATTGTATTTTCGGATTTTATGACTAAAATAATTGAGCAATGACTCATATCAAACTATGTGGCTATATATTGGTCAGACTTTCACTCTTTTTCTTTGTCAATTGAAAACATTTTACCTACATGACTAACTAACAACTGATTAATGAAATTATCCAAATTATGTCAATTTCAAAGTCAAATCAGTTTCAAGTATTGGGAGAATAACATAACAAGAATAACAATTTAATCATTACTCAATCTACTTTTAAGTTTCATACTTTATTTCTATACGACTGCTTTGATGGATGATAAATTTTCTAATTATCTTCATTATAGTTTTACAATAATTATTGATAACTAGATAACTAGATTTTGATATTGTTGATGTCTATCGACACTATGACTCATTTAATTATTGTTCCATTGCAAATACATGAAATTCCTTGCAGTACAGTTATCTGGCTCATAGTCGAATATTTATAGCATTTGTATACTTTAACTCTGATTCATCGATAAAATGATCGTTTGATTGCTTAAAATGAAAAATACTTCTAAACCATTCACTCCAATACATATGTAAGGATTTTTAATCCAGTGATAGGTTAAGGCTAATGGGTTGGAGGGGCGGGGAGAGGGAGGCTGAATTGATTTTAAATATATACAATTGTGATATTTATTAAAAAGAAAGTCCTATTTTTATTAATTAACTTGAATAATATTTATAAATAAATTTTCCAACAAATAGTATTGAAATTGTAACGCTATAATGCCAAGAATAAATCCAACAAAATGCTATCTTATTGGAAGTGTTTATCAAATAATCCTGCCCTCATCTTTACCAAACTCTTGAAGAAACAATGTATTTTCATCAGATTCTTCATGAACTATTTTAAAATCTATTACCATGCAATAGTAATGCCAACTATTTATAACCGAACAATTAATTTGTATGCCCAAGATTGAATTATCTAAAAATTAAGAACAACCTTTTTCACACCAAGGTCACTGAAAAATTCAATCTTCATTTTTTTTATTACATAGCCAGCTGAATGAATAATAAGCTTTGATAAAGAAAAAAATAGTATAAATTAAGCGAGTGCATTTTGTTTGTTTTGTTTTTAATTGTTGAACACCAGCAGCTCACAATGTTGAAATTCATTATCGTACAGTTCTATTATTTTTCAAGGGAATAAACAAACATTTTTCCAATACCAAGTACGATCATCTCGTGTCACTCTTTAAAACGATGAAAATTAAATGCAACGCCCAGCGGTCGCTAAAAAAATGTCGGTCATGCTGGGAAAAAGACCCGGCGTACCGATGACGTAAATTGACAATTGGGCTTTAATTGCTTATCAAAAGTATTGCCTGGAGAGAGAGAGAGAGAGAGAGAGAGAGAGAGTGAGAGAGACGATGATTGCGGGTAGGAGGGAGGGAGGGAGAGTGAGCGTGCGTCGGTGCGTTACTCACCATTTGCGATATTGCATCGCGATATGGAGTCCGCAAACGGACATCATCCTGGCTTGGAAGCTGGAGGGAAACTTTGGGACTGAGCATGAGAAAGAATATGGGTCGCACCTCGAAAATAAACTCATATGAACCGATGATGCTGACGTAGCGGTCACTCGTTGGCGCGACAGTACAAAACTTTCCGCACGAGTATCATCGATATTAGCGCGATCGGGTTGGGTGGGGCGGAGGGTCGGGGGGTGGGGGCTGCGGGAGGGGGGGGGCTCCTTCCTGGAGCCGAGGAAATAAAAATCTATTCCATTTCCTCTGCGGTGCGTTCTTATTCTTTCTCTCTCCTAATTTCACGCGTGTAAATAAATAAATTCTTCTCGATATCCAAATCCGATGGACCCGTGCATTTTTTTTCTCCTTAATTTCTCGACGCACGCGGTTGAAGACTGTTGAAGGCTGTAAATTTTTTTCACATACCGGCTGTATAAATTTTTGGTTGTGTCCTCCAAATTGACCTTGCCAAACTAAGCTCGCTACATTTTGTACGAAAACTCGTCTGGTTTTCACATTCGAGAATGTTTAGTTGTGGTTACATAAAATGTGCTTAAATTTAATACCGATAAATTTACTTTTGAAAAGGAACTCTTTTTAAAATATGACATTTGTTTTTTTCGTTTTTTTCGTTTTTTTTTTTTTTTTGTCTGTCCTTGAGAGATGACAAGGTATTTGTATCGTTGCTTTTATTTTTCTCCAAATATCTAATGATAGAAATATTAGATTTCCGTTGCTTTTTGCTTGAATATATTTAAATTTACATGTATCGATGATTCGTTCGTAAGAAAGTTTTCTCTACCCAACTTAAACATTCTCCGAAGCAACGAAAAGCCTCGATATACTCTACGCGTTAATCGTTAATTAATCGCTCGTATCGCTGAGATATTTTCATATCAGATTATATAACTAATAAAATTTCTCAACTTTTATAATACAGCTCATCGTCGCGCTTTATCATTGTTCAATATTTTCACCCAATGGCAATCGCTCACTATCTGATCAAGTTCGATTAATCGTCGCTACCGTTACACTTGAAATATTGAGAAATCCGAGCCCAAAGCAATTAATCTCTAAAAATAATAGTGAATCTACGTTTTCCAATTTTACCAATGCTAATTTTACAAGTTTTTACTACGAGCATCCTCGAGAATGAGACAATAGAATTTACAGTTGGATTCCAGTTCAATGCAAAACTGCACGTACGCTGTGACCTTAGACGTATTTACGCGAGAGGTCATAACAATATCCTCGTAAACAACACTGCGGAATATCATTTTTCATTAAAAATGATTTATTTACGTATTTCTCTGCTCAAGCCAAACACTCTCGACCTCCCCTCCCCATACCCCCTACCCGTTACCCCCTACCCCCCTCCGTCCATCCCTCTTTCGCCAAACCCTTAGCAGAATTCTATGTGCCTTAAGTAGGATTACGATGTGGCGTAAACGCAGCGCACCCAGAAGAGATTTCATTATTATTAACAGACGATAGCCGAAAGCCAAAGGTCCACGACGAAGCATTAATAAAGGTTAACCAATTCGAGCTTATCTCGATCTGGGGACTTGAACAAACCGAGTCAAGGTGATCGCCGTTGGGAACGCATTTAAGTATCGGGGCGTTGCGTCGCGCGGTTAGATCATCCAATTTTTGACTGGGCGAGGAGGATCGTTAACCTTTGCGAGGTCTCGAGGCGACGAGCCAAATCTTAGATTGGATTCGGGTGACCCACTCGTTGCTTTGACTTTGTAAGTCGCGATAGTCCCGCGTATGCACCGCAGCTTATAAGCGACGTGTCCTTAGCTTTTTGTCTTAGCGAGTTTTCCTTCGTCGCGCTCCTTCTGCGACCATTAATAGCATAACGGCGAGCACCTCCTCTCAACCATTCGATGCACGTTTCGTTTCGTGAATAATTGATGGAAGTGCGCGTGGCCTGTTGAGATGAGCCATCTTGGTTTATCAGACACGGTTCTCCGTGTCCGTCAAGACGGGGAGTTAAATGTTATTGTAACAAGTCGAGTGAAATTCGTATTTTTGGGATTTGCGTAAGAGTAGAGAAACAGATCCGCGTAATTTATTAAAATATGAGTCCTAGTTCGAATTCGTAGATGCAAGAAAATTATACAATCATAATTTTGTCCCCCTCCTCTCTTCTTCGTATGTAAGAAACATGGAAAAACAATGGAAAAAGAAAACTTAAAATTGCAATTCTAATATTACAATTTCAGCAATGTCTTTCATTAATCATAAGATGGCGATTTTATTAATTAGAAATTTATTAAAAGAATTTAGGAGTGTAAGGAGAATTTAGGTCAGAAAAATGATTGATATTTGAAATTTAGAAACCACTTGATGCTTAGCAATTATTACTTCTGGTATTCAAATTAATGCAATTATATATTATTTATGCTTTTGCAGCGTAAAAATTTTTACTCGTGCATATGTTACAATGATAATATAATACATCACGAAATTTAAATCAATTATTGCAGACTTCATCGCCAATTAAAATATTTTATATAAATGTTATAGGTTACTTGATACTTGGTACAAATTATAGGTATACATTTTTATAAATAAATAAAAAAAAACTCCTTTATGAAGATAATGTATATCTATAAAAATATTCATTATTGCGATTTACTACTTCGTGTAATTGTAATATATATCATAATTTATAATTTACAATTATCTCCGCGTGTCATACATTTGTCCGGTCATTTGTAGTGAATATGGGAGAGAAAATAGTTGTATGCAGTAATTAAATAAATAAATAAATAAATAAATAAAAAAAATAATAAAAAAAAAAATTCTTTTTCAATAGTATGAAGAACGACAATGAGTCATTTTCTTTATGTGACGAAAGATTTATTATTTAATTATTTTCCTCTCTTTTTTCTTCTTATTTTTTTTTTTTTTACTTTTTTTACTCCCCCCCCCCTGCCCCTCCCCCCTCCCTTCGTTAAACCGAAGAAAATAACTATTAAAAATCTGTTTACCATGAACTAATATTCTTATTTTCAACCAATACGTAGATAGATAGAGATTCGGTCAACACTTAACAATTTTCGTATCTTAGTTTGTATTGGGTAAATATATATTTAGTGAGAAAAAAATGCTTTGTACATTAACACATAAAATTTGACGATTGTTACAAAGTCAAATATACTTTGCTCCGAGAGTGTTTTTGTAAAGCGAACAGCGAACCGTAACGATTAACCAAGAAATACAGTACTGAAGAAATAAAAATGGGAAAATTATTATATTTAATATATTACTTATATCGTATTATTAAATAAATTAAATTTCATTATAATGAGAATTCATAAGAATTTGTTAGTCCAAAAGATTTATTTTCATTTTTGTGCAATTACTCTGTTTAAATTTTATGACACTTGTCGGCGCATGAAGAAATAATATAAAAATGAAAGCATCACAATTATAATAATTATATGCCATTCGAAGAGGTAATGAATAGCCAACCTTAGGACTTACGAATACATAATTCATATTTAAAATGCTAATTAAATTATCTTGTTATGTACTTGCAGTAAATATTGATAAAAATAATATAATATAAAAATTTCGTAAGAATTAATGTCACAATGATGATAACAGTTTTATTCTTGTTTAGTTAATACGTCTTATAGCGTTATAATATAGTATGTAGAGAGAATATTACAATGAAATGAGCTCACACCGATATCAAATTACACACGTTGAATCTAACTTGCGATACTCAATATTACCAAAATGTATTCTCATTTGGACGAGGTATAGGTTAATCTATTTTTACTTTCGGTCCGATATAAAAGACATTTATCATACAATACAATGACCATTTTTTTCTTCTTCTTTTTCTTTTTAACATCATTCGTAGATAATTATTTTTCAATTTCAAACTTATGTGTTTTAGAAACTTAATCGGGAGAATTTTCAAATATTCACCGCCTATATTAATAGGAATTTAAAGCGAATAGGACGAAAGCTCGAAGGAGCCGTGTTGTCAGTAAGGGCTGCGCGCTCGCACCCAGAGTCCGTTGATGCAAAGTGATAAGGTAACACGTGTAGGGTCGACCGTCGACCGAGTACTCAACTTCGGCTCTCCCACCATCTGTTCCCAACCTATGCTCTTTACTACGAGCAAATACGGCCTCACTTAAGGCTAAAAATACGTCCAGAACTTTCCCATTCTGCGGGCGGGCGCATATGTGTCGAATGCCGGTAACGGCGTACATATGGCCTATGGAATCGGATGCACAGCCAAGTGTATAGCGAATATCAGTGAAAATCAAACGGAAATATTATTGACGCATAACGGAATAATCGACTGATCATCGGTAAGGCAGAGATCGTGAGAGTTGCGCGAGTCGCGAGATTCATTAATGAAATTTACCACCACTTATGATTATTTTCACGCGGCTCTCGGCCTTTCGCAGTCCACATCTCGATAACGACTTACAAAGTCCATCTCAGTGGCGTTGTGCATTCTCCACATATTTCGTGTGTGTATTTACTACTCGGGCGTCGACTCGGGAGTCGAGGCGCGCATTTATTACGCGGGCCTCGATCGTTATAACGATGATGCATCCCTTTGACCTTACTGGCATTCATGATTTTCGTAGCTCTGGCCGACGTCGTCGACCGCCGAATAAAAAGTATTCGACAAAGCGTTGTATGAGCGATCATCACCCGCATGATTCAGCACTGAGTCAGACTCAGTTCGATTGTTTTACTCGTTTACGATTGATTTCAATGACAAATAGCCGCTTGCTACCGCAACGCTAGCGCTTTTCGAGGACGAGATTAATTGCTGAAGTGCACGAGGCTTCTCTTGCACTTGCGTAGAACGATGGTCGAGAGATGCATTTATCGCTTGAGCTCGCAGAACAGGTTGCGCGTATCAAATATGTATTTTGGAAATGTTGGGAGCATGCATTCTGACATGTTGAAGGACATGCCCGACAGCTTCAATTCAATAATATCTTTGACTACCACCGCTACTTCGACGGAAAGTTCAAATATAATTTCAGTTTATATTTTCATAGAAAATTTGCATTCTTTCTTTATGTATATATATATATATATATATATATCACTTTCACTCTCTTTATTTAGACAACTTTGAAAAATACTAATTAAAAAAAGATTTTTTTGTTTTCAAGCACTTATGACACATTGAAATTATGTGGGTAAAACGACTAATTTTCGTTGAAGACCGATTTATCACTTTGAACAAGTTAGAAAATGTCTTTGTCGATGTAGAACTCCGTGTAGCCTAATGGAAGTGTCAAAATAAAACGAAAATATGTTAATTACTCGTTAATTTCGTTTTTTTTGTTTTGTTCTTTTTTTATTTACATCTCTCGGTATCATAACTCAAAATTGTATTGCATATCATTTGATATAATATACTGTTTAATGCGTTGTAAGATATCCCATAGTGTTAAATAAAATTTTATTATAAATAAATGTGGCGTATTGATTTACTTCAAATGCGACTTTAACGATGGTATTAATGCAAATAATTCCATAGGTTAAAAAAGAGTTTCATATACTTGATAATTTATATAATTTCTTCAATCTTAGCTTTCTTAAATTAATAAAAAAATCTTGTATTTTTGTACAAAATAAAAGAAGTTTATTCGAATCTTAAAACCGTATGTGTTATGTTGTGAATAAAAACAATCTGTGCATTAATACAGTATATACGTAGTTAATGATTTTATGTTTCTTAATAATAAATTATTCAGGATACAATGAAACTTTATTATTGATACTCTTAACGATACAAACATCAAATACATTAAACTTGAATTTGAACTAAAATTAATAAACGATAATTATTTTATATTTCCATAACAAGAAAATCAATATGTCCAAATTATCCATAGAAAAATGATTAAATATTCCAATTGAATATGTTTTTCGAGTGCATAAATGAAATACATAAGTCTTTATGAGATCTTAGTTTAACTAGACATTAAACGCGAGCATATTACAATGATGCATTGATAACAAAGAAAAGGCATAATTGCGAAATAAACTACCTTTTACCTAGCTATTTGTAATGTATAAATTGAAGGAGAAAAAACGCATGTGTCACATTTACCTCTTAAAAAAAAAAAAGAAAGAAAAAGTCTAGTCGTCTTGATTTACGTGACGATACAAATTTGCTTATTAACGTTTACATTTAATCATTACCGATTAGCCAGAAATTACGAATAACCAACATGTATAACTTTATTATTATTTATGTTTGTAGTTAAAAAGAAAGAAATAAAAATATTATTGGTTAATGATTATAAGTTGACTATTTGTGTAGCAGTCATTAGCTCCACAAAATCAATTCAAATTTCAAAAATCTTGAAACGCATTGTCAATGAAATTGAAAGACCACGAAACGCGTACGTATGGCTTTATAAGACCAAGACAATGTACTTTTATTTTTATCTTAGTTTCGAGCGACAGATTTGTCTTATAAAGCCGTTACTCGTCCTTTACATAACATCGTCAAAATAAAAATTAATATACAGAGTTTTAAAGATGAGAATAGGGTATTTTTACTTTGCCTTCCTCTTGTCTTCATTATTCAGTCTCATTTTATAATATTTTTTTTTCATTGGACGATATGCGTGTCATTCGCACTCACGTGAAATCCAATTTCAAATTCATTCCTTTGAAAATAACGTTTTATTCTTAGGCGAAGTGAATTTAAAATATAGGAGATAATTAAAAATACGAATGAATCATACTCCCGCTACATTCCCGCTAGAAGCCTAGTCTTTTCACGTGGCTAAAGGACTTCCTTGTGGCTTTGAACGCTTTATGTAATTATCTTCGTACGGCAAATAATATATTTCGTCGGATACAGCTAGCACATACGGTTGCGTGCGTATGCCAATAAATAATTTTGTTTGTTCTACCAAATATTTTGCAGTCAGTATTCAAAGAAGCCTTTATTGAGATAATCCGTGTGACTTATTTATGACTAAACTCGTAATTAAATATGATTTATTTTTATAAAAGTTTTCGACAATGCTTTATTCGCTTAACAAGTCGTTTTATTTCACGCCTATGAATCATATTCTACGAATCATCGCTTATTTTCTCGAGTTTTGAGTGTTTAAGGTGAACAGTTATATAATTCAACAAAGTGAAGTGGTGAAATTCTAAAATCATTTGTTCTTAATTATACATTTTCTATAAAATTCCCGTTTTCCGGCCAATTTTATTTTATTATAATTATTAGATATATCACTTTATTTATATAAAATTTATAAGGAATTTATCCAATTGTTTATTATTATTATTATTATTATTATTATTATTATTATTATTATTATTATTTTTGTAATTTAATATTGTATACAATAGACGAACTAATATACAACTTCGTTCTAATCTTTTATGTTAATGACTAAATAAAATCCGCTATTGAGCAAAAGACCTTAGAGTGTAAATTTTATACTTTTCTCCTGTTTCTACAATAATACATTGTCTTTCTCGAAGAACGAGGTAAAAATTATTTATTCGCGATCTTAGTGAACTCATGACTTACAAACTCGTGAATAATTAATTAATTTTACTTCGTTTTCTTATAAAGAAAAAAAAAATTCTTCTTAAATGACTAATCCATCGGGAATTGGCATGTAAATATATATACGTATAAGAGCTTTCGCGAAGAGAGAGAGAGAGAGAGAAAGAGAGAGAGAGAGAGAGAGAGAAAACAGAGATAATAAATATGTTATTATCAGTTGAGGGGCCTGCAATTTCATCTTACCAACTCAAAAAAAACAATTCAATGCACTTCGATTCCCAGATTATTGTTATTATCATTATTACGCAAACTCAGCTCGCAAAAAGAGCCCCTCTGAATCACGGATCATTTCTTATTTTTTCCGTTACCCGGAGCATAGCGCTTCTTGTCCGACTCTTCATCGTCGGCTTCCTCACGTTGCGTCATCGCGGCTCTAAAAGCGACGCTGCGGCGAAAATACACCCAGAGCAAATTGTCGGACGCGCCTCGCCTCACCCGCCTCGGCCTCACTTTTTTTCTTTCTGCTCCCAAGTCGTACCGCGAGTAAACAAACCCACCCGATTTCCGAAAAATCGTTAGCGATAAGGATTGCGCTTTTACGATTTATTTTTGCAGCCTCGTTATAATTTATACATGTTTGCTATTGGTATCCCCATCTTCGATGGATAGACAAGACAGCATCTGTGACATTTGTCAGTTTTGTGTATTTTTTATTATATTATCATCATCGCCACTAATATTACTATTGTTGTTGATATTGTTGTTGCTGATGTCGTTGTTAGTTTTATTGTTTAAATATAACTTTTGTATTATAATGCTAATACAAAATCTTATCGATCCATTTAATCCTTCGTTAATTTCCAATGCAATTTACAAGTCCTGATCTGTCAAGAATAAAAACTTATCACTTTTTTTTTTTTAATTAAAAACTTTTTAAAACAAAAAATAAAAAATCTCGGCAACGCTGTTTGAAAATACAATCAAGCTCTTCTTAATTTTTAAATAGATTTTATTTTTTTTTTTTTTAAGAGAATATTAATTATCTCGTATGGATGCAGTCGATTAAGCATGAAAATCTAATTAAAAGGGTACTACTACTCCACTACTGATGTATCAACTGATTTATGTCCTCATCTTAACCCTGACATTCTTCTTAATTCCCATTATGTTCTTAAAATTGTGAATGGATTTCAAAACAACGCATTAATTCTATATTTTATTAATAGTTCATAAAACCATGGCTACTGATTTTATTTTCGTTGCGTTTTGTGACATAAAAATGATATTATTTCAATATTTGTATTAATAGTTTTAATACTATTTTTAAAACGACTTATAAATATTAAAAAGAAAAAGGTTGTTAATTTATTGAGAGAATAACGTTTCGTGGCATTTTAATTTTGAGAAAAAAAAATTAAAGTTTAAATGCATATTATTTCGATGTACACTGATAATGTTCAGCTTACTATAAAAATTTTAATATATATATATATATATATATATATATATATATATATATATATAGTATTTTGTATAAATTGCCGTAAATTGATAATTAAATTGCTATTTAATGGAAGATTCGTTTGAATATTTCTCCAAGGAATCAAATCGATTAATTAGAAAAGAAATAATAACATCTTTAAAACAAATAACTCCGTAATGATGATAAAGTGTATGCAACTTAATTTATTACTCATTTAAGCAATTTAACTTCAAATTAATACAAATTTTATGCCTCAATTTGTAAAAATTAATGTTAGATAGATTACATATTATTACGTTAATGCATCGGTATATATATACTTTTAAATAACATAGTTTTTGAAATTATTAGGTTTAATATACTGAATTTACCAAAGGCACAACTGTAACCTTTCAATAGATAAAAATTATATATTTACATAACTGGACACATAGGTATACAATACAAGAACAATTCGCGTATAAATTATTATCAAAACAAAGGAAATTGCGCCTGAAATAAAAATGATAAAAGTATATTAACGATATTATGCTTAAAGTGCTATGCAAAAAAACGTTAATTCACAAAGTGTTAGCATACTATTCAATACTAAGACCCACAATTAAACATACAGTTGTAAAAATCTAATCAAATAATTATTAGTTTTTTTATATTTCGTTCTTAGTAAAAAAGATTAATAATCTTCAATCGTCGTTAATTCTTCTAATTTTTTTTTTCATTGTTGTCAATAATATCTCAAATTAATATATAAACAATATTTGTATTAAATAATATATACATAGACCATAGGACACTGTAATACGAGGAGAGCTAGAGGTTACAAAAAAAAAAAAAAAAACCTCTTTTATTATTCGGAAGCTTCGAGTACGAAATTCTCCATTTCCAATAGCTGTTCTTATAAGAAAGTAGATCGGTACTCTATGAAAGATACCAAATTAATAATTTCAATTTACTAATTTATATTGTAATTAATTGAACTTTCGTAAATTAAATTTTCACTTGCAACACTAATTGTAGAATGAGTATCTGATTTACGTAACTTGGCAAGCATTTCGCAAATTTCCCGTAGTAGCAATAGCATCTAAACCGCGAATTCACGAGCTCAGCCGAATAGCATTACCTCCGCGATCCAATCGGAGCTTTCTAATTAGATTAAAAATACAAAGACCTTTAAAATCCTTGCGGAGAGATTTCGAAGGAGGAGTCGAATGAAAGGAAGGTCGGCTAACTCAACGCAAAATAACAATTGCACAAAATAACATGCGATCCCAGTCACTTTCTCTTATTTGTCTATATGGACTCTCAAGTCCAGAGGTGTGTGTGTGTGTGTGCGCGCGTGTGTGTGCGCGTGCGTGTGTGCGTGTGAGGACAATATGGTGTAATCGCGTGGTAATTAACAAAGATCAACGGCCGAGAGAGAATATCTGTAATGGTAATAGCCAAGCGATTTTAACTCCTTCGCATAAATGATTCTCATTATCGACTCGGAGTGGCCCTATAATTTCAAACTTAGCCAGCCTCACTCCTAACACGTGTTTATCCTAATCCTTTCGATTTTATCGGGTATTCGCTGGCATGAATAATGCGCGTCAAATTGTATTTAGCATGCGAGATATTACGTATGCGAGTATTACCACGAGTGCCTGAATTGAAAACTTTATCTACGCTCTTGTCGATGTTGACTAGGAATTTCTCCCTACATTGAGACATTGAGATTTATCATTTTAAAATAACACTCTAAATTCTTCGAATTTCGGTAAATTATCTAACATTGCGCACGGTGACTAACAATTATTTCATCATTCTTATTCGAAGAGTTAGTATTTGTATGGCTTTCTTCGTAAATGTAAATCGATGCACCTTCTTAAAGTATCATAGCCCATTGCTTCGATACATAAATTCATAACTTCTGACTCATTGTCGATCATATTTATATATCGCAAGACAAAAGTTCTTCTGTACACTTGCATTATGAATATGTCATTGAATTAAAATGCTTATGTTAATATTTAAAATTAAATGCATCATATATAAATTATAATCGAATCTGCAATTATGTTAATATATATATATATATATATATATATATTTCAGAAACATAAAGGAAAATTTTTCTTACAAGTATAACCTTGAAGCATACTCTTTTTATTAAATGTTTTTATTCCGCTAATGAATTTTGACACAAGTTGGAATTAATAATTATCGAGTATATTGCAACTAACTTTCCTATCTATGTAGTTATAATATATATGCTCAAGGATGTGAAGTTACAAAAAAAAATTTTATTTTATTTTATATATTATTTTAAACATTGATGATAAATATCTCGTCATTGCGAAAACAGTTACATCCGACGTTCGAATTTTATCGGAATATGGATGATACTTTCGCTGCAATGTAATCAAATCACCGACAATACATCATTACATTCGTGCTTCGGGAATTTTTTTAATGCACATATTGATAAGTTTAATCATTATAAAAAATAAAAACTACGTATTGTTAAAAAACTTTATACGTTGCCTTGAGAATCACGTCTTTCTTTGTGCATTAATAGAAAAAACAATGTTGTAATATTTTATATTGAAATGAAATTAAAAAATATACAGTCACTACGTATTGGAAACTTTTAGTTTTATGATAACGCATTGTTTGCTCAATTTATGAATTTGCGATTTTATGAAACCTGCAAAATATCGTATTTATATTATATATCGACATTTTTTTTATATTCCATGATTATTTATTTGTATAATTTACCCAATATTTAAATTCATTTTCACGAACGCTCATGTTTTAATCGACATAATATGTCGATATAATCGCACAAAGAAACTATTATTGCAATGTAATTATGTGCTTTCATAAATCTCGAGTCTTACTCGAGCCGGTAGTATTGCAAGTTCTTTATTTAAAATGCCGTCACGAGCTCCTTATTTAAAATTATTATTTATTTATCAACTTTTATAACGAATTTTTCAATCACACCAATATATCATATTGAATATAGACGTTTTCTTATATGATATAAAATATTATAAAAAATACTTAAATACAAACAGGTGTATACCTGTGCATTTATACTTTATTAAAAATTCAAAAAAAAACCTTCAATTAATAATATTTTATGAAATTTCTTAAGACTTATAAATGCCATAACATTTATATTATTAAGTAACTATACGAGATAATGATTTATTATGAAATGCCGATGTATTATTTAAGTTAATTTAAGTGCGTGCAAAAAATTATAAATAATAAAATGCATTGCACAAATTGACGTATGAATTATAGGATAATAAAATTATAATAATGATTAAAGCCAATGATGATCAAATGATATAAGCGTAACATAATATTTTTAAGGAAAATATGAAGCGATATATCATTTGGTTTAATCTTTAAATAAAAGTTTTTAAAGTCTTCTATTAACATATAAATATGAAAATGTAAATAATTACCTGTGATGATTTATCATGATTTTCTTAGAACATACGTTGGCGAATTATTTATTGGGAATTAATATGTAAGCACACTTGCCGCCACCTCTACGTCTCGCTACTAAATTTTATAATTTTGCAAGACTATTGCAGCGCTGAAAGGTAATAGCGATAGAGGTAGTTTAGTGGGCTTAAACTAATATACATTTGATTTTCTCTTTTGTTATCTCATCTATCCACTGGTAGCCTTACAATGTACCAGGTGGATTCCTCAGTCACATAGTAGTACGAGAACAAGTACTACTCTATCCCGATTTGCATATACGGAATCCCCGCACCTCTTCGCCCAACTAATCCCCGATATGCTTTAAAGATAATTTAATGATTTATAAATAAGTCATTGATTCGACATATTTTGTCGCCTTTACGTTCACTAATACATTGACTAGAATACTTATCGCCTAGTCATTATTTCTCTCTCTCTCTCTCTCTCTCTCTCTCTCTCTCTCTCTCTCTCTCTCTCTCTCTTCGATTATATGAATATTTAACGTCTCGATTTTACTCGACAAAATTTCGTAAAATTTTCCACAAATGTATGAAATTCTACTATGAAAACTACGTTCCGAGTGAGCATCGACAGAATAAGCAATTTTAAGTGCATCTAGAATTTCCTAGCAAAAAGTGTAACAAAAATACTTGAAGACTCATACTGCATAGATAAACTGTCTACTCAAATGTATATAATAGTGCCTCATAACGTTTTCGGATGACTTATTCATAAGTGAGAAAGGCATTTAAATTTCAAATAAAATTTTCCAATGTTTTCATTTGAAATCGCTATAATTACTGTCGCGTAACCTTTTGTAAATATTTTTAAAAAGTGTCGTAACCTATTAAAGGATAGATTTTTTTTTCTTTTTTTTTTTAATTTTATAGTGAAATTTTTTTCTTTTCTTGCCTATTCGACTTGGATATATGATAATTAAATTAAAAATCGAAAACTTCAAAATTTTCCTGGACGCAGTTATAATGTTTATATTATTTAAATGATATATTCGATATTTAAAAAAAAAAAAAAAAATGTGTAGAACAACGAAAATACTGTAATATTCGTATGCTATTCGCTCACTTTTCTACTTCACTTTTTTCTTCCACTATATACATACACTCTCAAATAATGATAAGATAAGAATATTTTATGATGTCAAATGTTGCAAATGTAGGCGCGTGTATGTATTCGCACGTAAATATGGTAATTAAATTGCACAGATATTGTTGTACAATATATTAGTTTATTAACATAACCTCCTATTATGCTTTATATATAATAATAAAATAAAGGATAACTTTCTATTATACGTATTCACATATTTTGCTTCCATTCTTATTATCCATAAACGTTACAATGTATTTCATATTTTTTAATAAAACGTTAAATCGCATACAATCGCGTATTAATTGTAAGTAAAATATTTTACTTTTAATTTAAATAATTTATAACTATTGGTAAACGATAAACAAGTTGGTGAAGTATTGAAAGACAGAGAATTCATGCGCGTCTATTAATAGGCTTGACATATTCTTCATGAAATTTTGAATAAAATATACCGTTCCACAATCGGCTCATTTATCATCAAAACATAATTCTCAACCAAAGTCCCATCCCACCTTATGTTCATGATTCTGCGAAACGACAATTCACGTTGTAGCGCTGCCAAGCGTATTTAACGAATTCATTCCGTCTCGAAAGTCACCTGCTTCAACCGTATCTATCATTTCTCTCTCTCTCACACACACACACACACACACACACACACACACACACACACAAAAACACACAAACACAAACACAAATACAAAAAAAAACCTCTATCTCTATCTCTCCGAATGTCGGGGAGTGGCAACACCTGCTCAAAAATACACATGGTAATCCCTGAATTTGTGATCTTTCAATGTTTCGAGTTAATTAGTGAAAGAAAAAACGGTAGATTTACCGAGGAATGACACAACGCGAGATTTTTGATAATATTTTTTTTCTAACGTGCTTGAATTTTCAGTTTAGTGCCGAAAATCTCTTAATTTCAGGTTGTAATAGCGGAAATGTTTTTAGAATTTTAATGATAATTGGTAATTGTTATTTTTACATAATACACATATTTTTAACAAAATTGAATTTACCAAATGTATTGACTTGCGTTCATTGAAATACTAATAATTTTATAATTAATTCATCGATTAAATGATTAATAATCAAAGAATAATAACCATGAATGATTGATAACAATAAAATGTCAAGATCTCGGAACAATTTATCGTGTATATTACATTCTTAACTTGGGACATATTACTTATCATTTTCTATTAAAAAAAAAAAAAAAAAAAAAAAAAAAAAAAAAAAAAAACTTTTTCTATCCACTTAGTACAAAGATAGACTTATCAAATTTCAATTATTTAGCACCACTCAAACAAATTTCACTTCAAATTCAAAGATATACGTATTATATAATTTTCAAAATTAATCGAATATATTAATTGCGATTCACAAAAAAGTAATGTTTGCTCCGTACTTCTGTATCTCAAATATTAGTTAAAAATTTCGTTAATTC
Source organism: Ceratosolen solmsi marchali (assembly GCF_000503995.2). Taxonomy (NCBI): domain Eukaryota; kingdom Metazoa; phylum Arthropoda; class Insecta; order Hymenoptera; family Agaonidae; genus Ceratosolen; species Ceratosolen solmsi. Next base: position 3,503,120 of record NW_011948414.1, on the reverse strand, counting down.
CGTTTCATTAGGACTCAGGATTAGGATTAGGGAAGAAGTGTAAAGTATTGGAAAAGATAATGCATTATGAGCATGTAATTAAAATTTCTTTACTTAATTCCTTACAATTACTTCACGACAGAGGCCAGGCATGAAATCTTAAACCGATCTCGGTTATTAATGATTATTTTCACATTCCGCATATTCCCCTTCACCCGCATTGCACTTGTAAGACGTCTCAATGATGATATCCTAGCATCATGCGTCACCGATAGTTAAATAATACTGTTGTCTCCGCTCTATCGTAATGACATTTCAAACATTTAAGGCTCTAGGAATTGCTCTTAATACACACCAAGGAAGCTAGTTGTTCTTCTGAATGAAAGAGTAGTAAATGACACGCAAATGGGCCTGAATAATTAACAAGAGCTTTGAAAAAAAAAGAAAAAAAGTGAAATATTATAATATCCTTTTAAAATTATTTCAATGTGTTTATCCCGTGTCACAGGATGATTGGAAGAGGTTGTAGTGGTGTCCGAGCTACCGAGTTGGCTCCAATATTTTAGCATTATTAAACCTTGAATTACGGGTGCTCAACTATATAACGTACCGATGACTTTGTGGCCAATTAAATGAAATTGCATAGAGTTATAAAAAAAAAAAAGGAGCCAATTTTCATTGCGACTATGTTCGAAAGAAGTAGCGCTCTTAAATCGATGCTTAATTGTGCGAAATTAAAAGTGGCACAAAACACTTTTATAACAACAGCGAGACGTTAACACATTATTTTACTCAGCTTGCGCATGCGATTCGTTCTTGCGTTATAAATAAACAATTATGGCGTTTTTTAAAAAATATCCATAATAATATCTGTACTATATTTTAGAAAATCCATTCTTTCAATGTTGTCTGTTTATTAAATAAAGTCATGAAATACGGTAATCTATCTGATAAATAAGTCGGCTTGTCTATAATTCGACCTATTGATCCTGTAAACTATAAAGTTTTCTATATTAAATCACAATTACTAATTGATTCTCATTTCCAACTCATCTCCAGTTTATTAATTTTTACAATTTTACCCATTTTATAATGTAAATATTACCTTTCTAAATCACGTTTAAATTCCTTTTGGCAAAATTCCAGCCTGGAGCCTCTTACCTTAATGGATTACGTGGGCGTATGATATCTTTTTATTTTTATCCTTCCAAATCTGCCTACTCTAAATATTATCATTAATTATTTTCAAAAAAGACACTTATTAAATCCGCTATTGCGTACATATTGACTTTCTCTTTCAACATCTGATATCTGCTATCGATGCTCTAATATACGAATGGCCGCTCGATCATACACAGGAGCGCATCAAATGTTGGATAATAGAAGAAGATGGTTGTGTATTTGATGTGGGATTGGCGAAAGCCGAGAGGTAATGAAATTTGCCCGTACAAAGCGAACGAAATGTAATGTCCCTTTCTCCTGTGTGCGTACATCGAACAGATGTTTCGTTACTTTTTTTCTCCTCCCTAAGCTCGAGCCCGTCTGTTTTAATATACAGTGGCACGTGCTACAACATAAGCCGGTTCCCATTCTTTTTCATCCTGGTTATATCCCTATTAAGCCTTACCGCCTCTTTTCTCTTTTTCTTTAACTCAGCGTTGTATTATCCCGGTATTCACACATATGAGAAATCTAGGCTGAATTTGGTTTTGCAATTTTTTTTGTCTTTTTTCTTTCCCCCAGTTACTCGTGGTCTGATTTGTTATGCTTTTAATTGTACTCTGGATTTAAAAGGATCTTTAGAGATGTTTTATGCATCCTCGGTTTTTATCGAATCGTTTCAGTCTCACTCACCGTATATCGTTGATCCGGCCAATTAATAAATCAAAATTCCATAAAGTTTCCTCGTATTGATTGACAATGCACGCAAAATAATTAACATTTGCACGGTACATTCAAATTATATTTATTATCGTTACAAAGTTTTATACAATTGTCTTTAATTTTGAAATTTTTATTATCGTTTTCCGATAAAGTAACTTGTCGTTGCGTGCAATAATCTTACTTACTCCCGATGATTTTGACATATGACGATGATTAATCGTGACTTTAAACAGTACATGATAATGTGTGTTAAATGAATGCCTTCTAAGATACGATCGAGGCCAAACGGCCAAACAATAATCCGAAAGGACGAGTAAATGTAACAAATAGGTGTGAAATTCCAGTAATTTGTAATCTTTATCAAATCCACGTCCAGATCAAGTGAATGTTTTTTTAAACGCGCAGATATTTGCTATGCTCGCGCGGGAGGAACCAATGTCTTACAAATAGATTGCAGAGAAAGAGCGAGGGGGGAGAGTGAGGGAGAGAGAGAGAGAGAGAGAGAGAGAGAGAGAGAGAGAGAGAGAGAGAGAGATGCGAGTGAGTTGAAGTTAGGGTGGCTCATGTCCAATTTTGGCCGCGTCGTGCGCATTAGCGCCCGGCCGTATTAAGTTTCACTCAATATTTTTCACTCCGGAAAAAATCCATTTTTAGCGCCGGTGTAGAGACTCTCACAACACTATTTTCACGCTTTACACACTGCGAAATTATCGTCTAGTGATATATCCTTCTACTAGCCTCCCCCCCCCCC
>NW_011948414.1:3489825-3500481 GCF_000503995.2 Ceratosolen solmsi marchali | reverse complement strand
TAGCCCCCCCCCCCCCCCGAATTTCCTTCAATTTCGTGTACTGCGAGTTGTAACCGATTTTCCAATATAGATCCGGATATTTCAATGGCGTTGTTGTTCGTCGATTTAGCATAAGCGCAGCAGTTCAATAAAGGTTAAATATTAGCGAGCTTTGATTTTAAATCATTTTTATTTGCATTGATAAATATTCATTAAATTACATTTAATATTGTCTTGAAAATATTGAAGAAGAATTTTGTCTCACTGATCGGTAATATGTACCAACCATGTGGCGCATCTGGCCGACATTAACCGTATGGTTATATAAGAATTTAAAAAAAAAAAAAAAAAAAAAAAAAAAGAATTCAAAAAACAACAAAATGTATAGAATTTTGAAGGAAATTTTAGCTATACTCGAACTAATACAAATAATAGGTATTTTTGTCCTACATATTTATCATAATAATAATAATAATAATAATAATAATAATCGTCAACGTAATAAACCTTATTTGTCATCGTTAATCATTATGAATATTGTTTTATCAATTCATTTGAAGCGCATATATAATAAGCGATCGATAACTCTATTTAGTTGTATTATTTACTCTCGATTACTTCTCCTCTAGTAATAATATTAATCGTCGAAACGATTAATCACGCAAAAGCTTTAAATATAGTTAATAAACATTGCTTATTTTTAGATGTTACCAAGTGGATCTTTAAATAGACTTCTGACGTCTAACACAACTATAAACAACGACATTATTATTCTCACTGCTTGATAGATCCTGATAATTAATAAATAAGTTGGTTTGATTTCGTAAAATTTATTATTACGTACTTTTATTTAAACGTATCGAAGAAACGTTCTATTTTAATTTCATAATAGACATGTGCGTTGACATTAAAAACGTCGATTAAAAAAAAACGATTGCATTCCGCTAAAAGTCCAGAAGCGGACATTAGCTTATAAAGTAGTAAAGTGGACTATGAAGTGAAACCGCTTTTCACGATCATTCCTCCCACACGAAGTCTTGAATGCCCCGTACTTGAAAAATTGTATCCGCCAAGGAAGTACGAGGTAGGGGAGGAAGAGGGAAAAGAATACGACAGAAGCAATGAGAGAAAATAACCAAATAACAATGAGAGGCCGCACTCGTATCACAAAATGAAAAAACACGTGCACGCTTACACGGTCTAATGATATCGCAAGAATAAGTCGGCTTGTGGTTGCGAGCGTAGCGGGTGGGTGGGAGGGTTGGTAGGGAGCAAGAGGTGGAATAGATCGTCCGTCGCTCTTGATGAATAAAAGATCAACTTTATTAAAGCATTACGACAAGCGAGTGGAAACGATAGAGCGCCTCGAGAACCAGGACACTAGATATATATAGCGAGGAGGGATATCGGGGTCGTTACGAAAATATACACAAAGCGTCGTCGCGCGTACTCAAACGCGATTTCGTCTCACGGATTTGCGCGACGTATCGTCCCCCCCCCCCCAACCGACCGCGATAGTCCTAGGAAAAATTCGTGGCGATTGCGCGGGAGTGGTGCTCCCCTCGAGAGCTCCTAGAAGCCGAACAAGGAACAAAAAAACAAAAAACAGTGAAAAATCACTGTCATTGTTTCGCTTAAGCACGCGCGATTTGTACGACTTAACGTGGAAACGTGAAAGTTCTTGGGAGCTTTGGCTTTGTTGCCGTTGGATCGATCGATGATCGGCTGCCGCTCGATTATCACGAATTTTCACATGCATTCGAGATACGATGCGACAAGATTCTGGTGATGAAACGGTCGGTCGAGGAGTCTCATTGATAATAAATATTTCAGTTATAAGACGCTGTCACAAATGTAATGAAAAATCACGATTATCCTTCACGATTAAGTAATAAGTAACAATAAGAATCGGCTAAGCTTTAATGGCTGTATTGGCGTGATCGTTATTACGCGTTAGTTCCTTAATTATTATTGGCGTCGATAAAAATAATAAATAAATAAATAAAAAAGGTGGCATCGAATGTTTACGTGATAAAATGTTAAATGTTAATGATAATTTAATTATCTTCGCTCATTATACATTTTACGAGTATTTTCTGTAACTTGGACAAGGTAGACATTTACAGTCTATCATCTTATATTTATTTAGATGTTTTGCACTACCAAAGTGCCACGTGCCTGCGAGGTGAATGATTCTTAAAATAGCCAAAATATTATAATCTGCATTCGCTTATCATCGCTTTAACATTGACCATTATAGAATTTTCGTGTTTATTTGGATTTATAAGTGTTGTATATTCAGATTGCTAAATTGATGATTAAAGGTTTACCCCTTGACGCGCTCTCTTTGCACAACACCCAATCCAAATCCCAATATGTAATTGTAAATTATTCGTCGCAGCTAAATCAACTACTCTTACATTCAAGCGCATTCATAACCAGATAGTTTTAGATTATCTTTTTTTGTTTGTGCATTCAACTAAATGTTTAAAAGATGGAGAGAAAAGTAATTGACACGATATAACATCAGCATCCGAAAGGCGTATCTTTGTAGTAAGCATTGCGTGGACGGACGTTTAGAGCAAATAAATCGAAAAATCATAGAATAGCGAATATTCTTATTATTGGTAAGGATAAATGACGTTGAGGGTCATTCGAAGAAAAATATACGAATCGCCACTTTGTTGAAATATAAATATTGTAATTTATTGGTTGAAAATTATTTGTTGAAAAGCACAAAATTTAGTGATGTATTAATTATGATTTATAGCGGACTAGTTTTCAGTCTCTTCCACTATTTAGCATTGTGAAGTTATAAAATTAAAGACGACTGTTGAAAGTATCGTTTCAAAGAAAATTCATCCATTGCTATGGTTATTTATATTGTCATTGGCATCATCATTGGTCATCACAGTAACAAATTATTGATTCGAAATGGACAAAGCTTATCCGCTTATATAGTATAGCCGAATGTAGCAATCCTGATGAGGCGCTATCGTAAAGAGACAATTTTTCCTGATATCGCTATAGGTAAAAGATCGTTGGCTTAATTAATCGTTTTCCAGTGGAAATGACACTTGGCGACTGGCCGTCATCGTGCGCTCGTTCGTATTGCATTCGTAATGTAATTTTGACATCTAACCTCAATCTTGGGATAGGCGGCATCGTGCGACTGATCTACTTTGGGAAAATCAGCAACGTCCGCAGTCGTGATAGCCCGGCGATTATCATTGAAGCCTTGGAAAAAGCCACTTTCCCGTCGGCCGAATGAGCGCGCTATCCCTAATGAGGCAAAAATCCCATGGCAATGGCTGCGGACGGCCGATGAATGAACAAGGAACGACAGGAAATGAAGACAGGGATTTCATAGCGTTATACGTTGCGTTATTCTCACCTTGTTTAAGCTTCCTTTTTCGCAGCAATCAGCACTTCTTCCCTACCATTGTGTCTCTCAAGATGCACGAACGCGCGGTTCTCGAGTGAGTGCGCCTCCGCTTTTTGTTGGATTTTTTCTTCCTGGCTTTCTTTATCCTTCTTTTTTCATTTCCTATTCTAATTCATTTGTTTGTTTGTTTGTTTGTTTATTTGTTTGTTTGTTAAAAGGTGATACTAGCGGCTCGACATTCTTGAAATACCCGTGAAACTACTACGACCCACTCATTAAACGACCTAATATGTACCGAAGAAATTAAAAAATCCCCTTTCACCCTCGTATTTAATTTCCTTTCCATTTACGTACTTCTTTGCCATTCGTTATTGTTTAATGTTTAATGCTTATTCATTTATAACGATGGGATGACTTTAATTTAAGGCTCGCAATGTGAAATTCGTGACGTCTCGTTAATGTCATTCGAGCGACATGTATGTATTTCGTTCAAATGTAATATCGTTTAAAATCTTCTATTATTCGTCGTAAGCGTTAAAGTCTTCGTTTCTTCACTTTTTTCTAATACTTACTTGGTCTTATTGATTTTATTTATTTATCTAAAATTATTAATTTACAATTTCAGCTGATCTCTATTATTAATTGTTATATCTCGCCTTAAAGGAGAAAAAAAATAAATAAATAAATAAATAAAACACTTTTTTAACAAATTTCATATTAAAATGTACGAGCGAATGGAGCAGAAATAATCTTCACCAATGAATGCGTTATCCATTCAACGACACGTCACTGCAAAATAGCTTACTCTACGCGGATACGAACGAATTAGAAAAGTGCTTAAAATGAAAAAATAAATAAATCATTGCGATCGCACGAGATTGTAAAATTCATGCTTCTCGGTGAAACAGTTGCAAACGTCCATTCAAAATACCAATAAATTATAATAATATTCGTGCCAAGCTGCCTTAACGCGCATTTAGGTTTAAACGAAAAAAATCACTACATTCCAGCGCTTTAATTTATATCAAACAGCATACCCTCCTTTAATTATCCCTAAAGCATAATATAAGAATAATATAGGATATAACGATAATGCGAATGTAATTGGATAATAATATAAAGCTCGGGCGAGACGAGTAATATTGGTGCGAAGAGGGCTCGAAGGAATAAATCGGCAATAAATCGGCAATAAATCGGATTGGGCCAATGTTTTTACGATATTGCAGCAAAAGTCACCGAATGCTCGTTAATAAATACGTTTTTGACTTATGTTCGCAGACCTTCACAGCGTGGTGCAACTCGCATCTACGAAAGGCCGGCACGAGTATCGAGACGATCGACGAGGATTTCAGGAATGGCTTGAAGCTTATGCTCCTCCTCGAAGTCATTTCCGGCGAGACCCTTCCGAAACCCGACCGCGGCAAAATGAGATTCCACAAGATCGCCAACGTTAATAAGGCCCTCGACTACATTGCCAGTAAGGGTGTGAAACTGGTGTCCATCGGCGCCGAAGGTGAGCCCATTGGAATTCTGAGTTCTGGGTGATCGTTGTGCCGATCTCGCGATTACCAATGCCTCCCCCCTTCTCTCCTCTCTCTCTCTCTCTCTCTCTCTCTCTCTCTCTCTCTCATCCCCTCACCCAATACTATTGATACGCGCGCGCCGTACCAGCCCCATCCGTTTCTTCACACAACCGTGACAATGTGCATTTTTAATGGGCCTGGTTTGTCAATCGCGTGACATTTGCATCGATTGCACGTACTTTTCAATATTATAACGTCTGAATTTCATTATATTGGGGGTGGGTGGCGTATTACCAAATTACGCGACTCTAGACACAGCGACGGAATCTATAAAGATTGTTAAGTTTACAAATTTTTTCACTTTCACCCCTCCCCCTCTCTCCATCACCCCCCCCCATCATCCCTCCTACGTCTCACTCGGCAACTTTCCTTCACGATATTCCAATAATCTTTCTTTAACGTCGTTAAGTATTTGAATTCTTGTAGTTATAACGTTATAACGCTCGCGAGGTATTACCAATTGACAATTACATCGTGATCCGTGAAATAACAGCGATAGTCTCTTTAAATTGTCGTCTCCAGCTCGAAATGTAATCCTCGCGAGCGTCGATTGCAAAAGTCCCTCCTCCTTGTCGAATAAACTACAAAAATTTCTTTGCGACGTACAAGCAATGTTCTCGAGCGATAAATATAAGACAATCGACATGAGAAAATGAATAATAAATAACGATAGATAAGAGTAAGGATAAAATGATCTAACGCCCGGTTGTGCTATATATACACGTGAACAGAAATCGTTGACGGCAACTTGAAGATGACACTCGGCATGATCTGGACGATAATTCTGCGCTTCGCCATCCAGGACATCTCCGTCGAGGAGATGACGGCCAAGGAGGGTCTGCTACTCTGGTGCCAACGAAAGACCGCGCCATACAAGAACGTCAACGTTCAGAACTTCCATCTGTCGTTCAAGGACGGCCTCGCCTTCTGTGCCCTCATACACCGGCATCGACCCGACCTCATCGACTATCACAAGCTCAGCAAGGACAATCCACTGGAGAATCTCAATACGGCGTTTGACGTCGCTGAGAAGTACCTCGACATTCCACGCATGTTGGATCCCGATGGTAAGATCCTCATTGGACTTTAGTTTAGTAGATTATGGTCGGTGGGTTTTTATTTATTTATTTTTTTTCTTTCTATTTTCTCTCTCTCTTTTTTTCTGCCCCTTCCGAAATCCACGACAATTATGCGATGATTTTTATAAACAGTGGAGTGATGAGATTCTTGCGATTGCTGTTTTTTTTTTTATTTTTTTTTATTATTACTCACGGGTGCATTTCTTTTAAATCAACTTTCAAATCAAACTTACCCCGCATATTCGACGCGTATTATTCATTTTTAATATACGTTTTTAATAATTTAACTTATGGTCGAGTTCAACGTAAATATAACATAATACGTCTATATTTATTTTACGCTACTTCAACAAGAGATGTAAACTTCAAAAATTAATTGTAACGATAGTAGCTCTACGAAATTATCCCTTATATTAAAACTGTCAAACGATCAATGTTTAATGTAAATATTTTTTATGCTTTTTACGTACCGATTGTGTTTCATATTGTATACATATATTGTTAGAATTTTCTTCTCCGTTCGAAAATTCAGTTTTAAAGTTAACGGTTAATTAATTATAGCTTGGAATATTATACGTTTGCTCATAGGTTGAATATAACGGTCGATTAAATATTAATTTCACCTCGTTTTAAATTAAAGCTGTTTCGAACAATTCAATATATATATATATATATATATATATATATATATATATATATATATATATATATATATATATATATATATATATATATATATATATATTTGTATACTCTATATAGCGATACAACATTAACATTTTGTTTAATGCACCGTGTGCATTTTCTCTGTACAATAAATAATGTTACGATAAAATTGTAACACTTTCATTATTATGTGGAAACATTGAATTGATTTGTTTTATTTTTATTTTTATCATTTATTAAAAAAAGTATATCAAAGTTATCGCAATATCCAAACCGCAATGTGCTAGAAATGTTGAATCTTATGCAATTGAAATTCAGATAAATAGATACTTTTGTGATTGACTGCTATTGAAATTTCAAGGCGACCTTATCTCATTACGTTGTCCCATAATTCAAATTAAGTTTCTATGAATTTTCCATGCATATCGAAGAGTAAATGTACAATCGTCTAAGGTGTTCAATCAATTATTATGATTCCGAGACACAAGAGCTTTTAAAGTATTATGAATGAAAGTCGGAAAATCTTTTATTTTTATACATATACGTGAAATTAATGTTTGTCTCTGGATTAAATGGCCAGTCGGTGAAAATCGGCCTTATTCGTGAGATCTCCTGCCATAAAGGACAAAATTTTTCTCCATCACTTTACCTTTACGTTTGATAGTTAGCTTGTTTATTGACAGTATTTATTATCCTTTTGGGCCTTAAACTATTCATTATTATATTCCAATAGATTTGATCAACACCCCTAAGCCGGATGAAAGGGCAATCATGACATACGTATCCTGCTACTATCATGCCTTCCAGGGCGCTCAGCAGGTCAGCAGCTAACTGCGTGAACTGCTTGTGTTTTGCTCCTCCTAATCCCCACTAGTAAACAAACAACAAAATCAATATACTAAAGCAAACGATAATTCATTGAAATTCTGTGTTCCTGACGTAATTCGTGAAGTTGCTCGTCCCTGTTCCCTCGTTGCTTTAAATTATGCTCACAAGCCATGCTTAATGAAGCATATGGCGATGCAGCCTAGGCAGGTTAAATTTATCAAATTAATGTCGATTTTACGAGAACGTTATAAAGTTTTCGTGGCAATGTCATTAGAAAGCCGAGCAACATAAAAATTCCTCCATTTACTCGTGCTAAAAAACATGTAAATCCCAACCTTTCGTGTTTGTCATAATCGTGAAAAAAAATCATATTTCTAATTCGATAAGTAATATTTTTTCATGGGAATAAGAGCTTTTACAACCAAATAATTGGCCGATTCGCATTCGAACATGTAGAATGACGTGCATTTATTGTCCTTTAACATCCCTTAATTAATAATGAAGAATCGATTCCCGTGATTCCCCCGTGCAACCTTTCGTTACACACGTTTCCTTCAAATATTTTTTTTTTCATTTTTTCTCGTTTTTCACGATTGACTGATTTAACATAATAATAAATAATAATAATTAATAATAAATAATAATAAATAATACGTGATGATTGTATTTTTTTTTTTTTTTTTTTTTTTTTTTTTTTTTTTTTTTTTTTTTTTACATTACAATTCTACTTGTTTTTGTTAGCGTACAGCCATATACAACAAACAGCCTTATAATGCACTAACCTATGCATGAGTTTTTTTCTGACTGTGTTTTTCTAGATATGCGTAATACAGCTATGCCCGACGAACGAGCCGTTATGACATATGTGTCGTCGTATTATCACTGTTTCAGTGGTGCTCAGAAGGTGTGTGAAGTTCTTTTTGCTAATTAAAACTCGTGTTTATTAACCATGCTTTCTTTGTATGGTTTTTCTAATTGTAACGAGGCGCCACATTACAACGAGATATTACCAATAGTCGTAAAGTTTGCGTTGCGAAATATCAAATTTTTAACACATCGACAGTCTTGTGAAAGTTCTGTCGATCATCGTTGTTAATTTGTATTTGTATAGACCAAAGGATTATATAAAATATATTTTATTCGTTCGAGGAAACAGTTTGACAAAGCGGACAATAATCACAACAACAGCAACAACAACAACAACAACAACATTAATATTTATAATAACAATAACAATAATAACAACTACATTAATAATAGTAATAATAATAATAATAATAATGATAATCCGCTGTGTTTGTTGAAATAATTTTGAAAGTAATGTAAGAACTTTTAATTACCGATAAATTTATTTATCGTAATATTTGCTACAACCGAATTCCCTATAAATCTAACGTTCGTTGATTGTAAATTATTGTTTGTTGAAAACAAAAAACAAAAACAAAAACAAAAACAAACAAAAAAAAACAAACAAAAAAAATAGAAAACAAAAAGAAGATTAGCCATTAAATCCAGCTAATTAAACCATATGTTTTATTTATTTATTTTTTTTTTGCAAATTTTTATAAATTCATTCGGTTCTGAAGGTAATTAAAAAAATATACAACAATATTATAATATAATTATTCAATCACGTAATATAGTTAATCTTTTATAGAAAGCAATAATTAGCAATGAGCAAGTAATATGCAATAATTTCCATTACATACTTTGCCTACAAATTTTTCTTAAAAATAAAATATCAACAAACATAAGAAAATAACTCATTTTGCTAAAAATTACTTGCTTCAGCATAATGTCAATTTTTTATGTCCATTTTTAATATCAACGAATACTGTTGTAATGTTACATAATGAACGCAAAATGAAATTGATTATTGTAATGGGGTCGCGCGATTGAAGCAAATAAAATTTATACGGCAGTACCTAATAACGAACGAAAGGTCATTCATTCTACGATTAAAATATATTTTATACGAATCGCAAATTGTAAATAAAAATTTGAATTTCGCAATTTGAATAAATATTTGAATAAATAAATACACTATATAGGGCTATGTACTAGGCTTTCTTGCGAGTATTCTCGTGGAAAGCCGTCGCTATTAAAAACAACAAAAAAATCAACAACAACAACAAAATAAATAAATAAATAAATAAATAAATAAATAAATAATAAAATCTAGGCAATCGAATGATTAATATGTGAAAATTGTTAAATATTTTAAAACAAAAAAAAAAAAAAAAACAATAAAAAAAAATATCCAGGCTGAGACGGCAGCCAACAGGATCTGCAAGGTGCTGAAGGTAAACCAGGAGAACGAACGCCTGATGGAGGAGTACGAGCGTCTCGCCTCGGACTTGCTCGAGTGGGTGATGCGCACTATGCCATGGCTGAATGGCCGTCAAACCGATAACTCTCTCGCGGGTTGTCAGAAGAAGCTCGAGGAGTACCGGACGTATCGTCGTAAGCACAAGCCTCCCCGCGTCGAACAGAAGGCCAAGCTCGAGACGAACTTCAACACCCTGCAGACGAAGCTGAGGCTAAGTAACCGACCGGCTTACATGCCCACCGAGGGTAAAATGGTCTCGGACATCAATAAGGCGTGGAAGGGCCTCGAGACCGCCGAGAAGGCCTTCGAGGACTGGCTACTCTCGGAGATGATGCGCCTCGAGAGGCTCGAGCATCTCGCCCAGAAATTCAAGCACAAGGCCGCCGCCCACGAGGACTGGACCGTCGGCAAAGAGAAGATGCTCACCTCGCATCACTTCAGGCAGTGCAAGCTCAACGAGCTCAAGGCCCTTAAAAAGAAGCACGAGGCTTTCGAGTCCGACCTGGCCGCTCATCAGGATCGGGTTGAGCAGATCGCCGCTATCGCCGAGGAGCTCAAGTGAGTGCGGCTACGTTCGCTAGTATGTCCTTACATTTGGGCGTTCGTTGCGTTTTTTTGTTTTTTTTTTTATTTTTTTTGTTTGTTTTGTTTTGTTTTGTTTTTTTTTGTTTTTGTTTTTGTTTTTGTTTTTGTTGTCGACAAGTCCATTGGAATATTTAACAAGCCGCTGTTATTTTAAGTAAGATTTTAACTGATTTAACGAGCGAGTTAACCATCTAAATATCCATTAGTCAGTCAACTCGGCAT
>NW_011948414.1:3478167-3489815 GCF_000503995.2 Ceratosolen solmsi marchali | reverse complement strand
GATAAAATCATTTTGAAATCTACAAGTTACGGATATTCTATTATACAAATATTTTATTTATATTTTAACTAAGTGTGCTCGTAGTTTATGGACTTTATTGCTTTGATAACGATTGTTTTTGCGTTTCTTTAAATTTTTCCATGCTCATTAAATCTTATGCTTACTTACAGTACGCTGGAGTACCACGACAGTGCTTCCGTTAATGCAAGATGCCAGAGAATTTGCGACCAGTGGGATCGTCTCGGTACTCTAACTCAGCGTAGACGTCAAGCTTTGGATCAGGCCGAGCGCATTTTAGAAAAAATTGATATTCTGCACTTGGAGTTTGCCAAGCGTGCCGCGGTAAGTCACACATGCATATTATTTTCAAAGCAAAAAACTTATTTGATTTTGCAATATTAATTATTAACGGTTCGCTTTACGGGTTCGCTGTACGGGTACTGTTAACCGGAAATCGTTGCGCACATAGATCCAAAGATTTTTTTGTGCTAAATCTTGGGATTTAAATTTATAAATTGAATTATCCGATTCATTGAGCATTAAATTACCAATGTTCAATTCCCATTCAACGTATAACGCAATACTCCGAGTAAGCACGACGAGATTCCGTTTACGTATATGTACGATTGCATACGAGATATATATGCGGATATTGTTATATGCGGTGGTTAACGAAATTTGATCATTAGCCCTTCAACAATTGGCTGGACGGTACGCGGGAGGATCTAGTGGATATGTTTATTGTGCATACGATGGAAGAGATCCAGGGTCTGATGGACGCTCACGCGGCCTTCAAGGCAACTCTAAGCGAGGCCGACAAGGAGTATGTTTCCATCGTTGGTTTGGTCCGCGAGGTCGAGTCTATTGTCAGCCATAATCAAATTCCTGGAGGACTCGAGAACCCCTACACTACGCTTACCGCTTCGGTAAGTACGATTACAAAAGAAAACGATTACGAAAAAAAAAAAAAAAAAAAGAAAAGAAAAAAGAAGCATTTTACGTTATAATAAATGTTATTTAAATAATGATATAAATTCCCCTCAAGTTTAAAAATGTTATCTTTTCGGTTAATACTTTCTTACTTAACCGTCATTTTGGATATTTTACTTATTTGGTTTCTTGTGTGTTCCAGAACCTTACCAACAAATGGAACAACGTTAAACAATTGGTACCACAGCGTGATGGCACTTTGGCCGCTGAATTACGCAAGCAGCAAAGTATCCTTTATTTTTTAAAATGAATAAATATATATATATATATATATATATATATATATATATATTATTTCACATTATATGATTTAAAACAGAATTCGTAATAAATTTTATTTGTGTGTGTGTGTGTGTGTGTGTGTGTGTGTGTGTGTGTGTGCGTGTGTACCTAAAAACAGAGAAAAAATACATTAATTACGTGTTCGATGCTACATTTTATCCTTAACTCGTACAATAGATAATGAGCTACTTCGTAGACAATTTGCTGAGAAAGCAAATGCCGTTGGACCGTGGATTGAACGGCAATTGGACGCTGTTACAGCTATTGGTCTTGGACTACAGGTGATTATTTTGTACGATGAATAATGTGCTTTATATTTCCCAATAAATCGTGGTATAATATGAAATTTAATCAACCCCTTGTCGTCGAACATTAGTTCGAATGATTTTAATGAATTTACCGATTAATTCAAAGATAATACATAGGAAGTGTGATTTTGGTGCGAGGAACGTCGCTATGTAACGTAGCGTTATTCATCTTGGGCCAAATCTTAAAAATACTTGAATTTTTACAGGGTACATTAGAGGATCAACTCCATCGACTAAAGGAATACGAGCAAGCGGTGTATGCCTACAAAGCTCATCTCGAGGAGCTCGAGAAGATTCACCAGGCTGTGCAGGAGGGCATGATATTCGAGAATCGTTACACGCAATACACTATGGAGACGTTACGCGTTGGATGGGAGCAGCTGCTCACCTCCATCAATCGTAACATTAACGAGGTCGAAAACCAGATCCTCACGCGTGATTCCAAGGTAACGAGACGTACAATTATAAACTTTAGAATTGACGCTCGTGTTTACACAGGTGGGCAGATATATTTGTCGCAAGCTGCCTCTCTTGATTTATCCGTGAATCTAAAAAGTTTCAAGTTGATGTTATTTATAACGACTTGGCGATACTTCGAAATATCATTTTGACGCGTTATTGCAACTTACGGGGCAATGGAATTCAGAATGATTAACACATTTGACTTTTTAACACCTTGTTTCATTGCCAAGCGATGAAGAGGGAATTATTAAACAATTATTATATTTTCAAGTTTAGTTTCCAAGTAGTTCAAGAGAATTAATGGAGAACACTTTCAAGCAGTTGTCTTACAGTTGATTTATAAATTGAAAAAAAAAAATTCATCCTCAGGGAATAACGCAGGAGCAGCTAAGCGAATTCCGCAGTAGTTTCAACCACTTCGACAAGAACCGAACGGGCAGGCTCTCACCGGAGGAATTCAAGTCCTGTCTCGTGTCGCTCGGCTACTCGATCGGTAAAGACAGACAGGGCGACATTGACTTCCAGCGTATACTCGCTATTGTCGATCCCAACAATTCCGGCTACGTGCAATTTGACGCCTTCCTCGACTTTATGACCCGCGAATCAACGGATACCGACACCGCCGAGCAGGTCATCGACAGTTTCCGCATTCTGGCTGGTGACAAGGTACGTTTGCACGCGACTCACCTCCCGATCAAGTATCGTTACCATTTCCTTGCGCCACGTATTGGAAAGAACTTTAGTAAATTATTTATGCCTTTCATTAGTTAAATCTTGATAGCCATTTGGAAAGTGAGATGACTAGTCACTTCAATTTCACACGTCCATGACTAATTGATATCAAATATCGAACATTCCAAAGTGATTATAATTTATTGCTAATGAATGATTGTTTAATTGATAAGTTACTTCAATACAAAATTCACTACGATCAATCAAAATAATTCCAAATATCCCGTACAAGGCACTATCTTTTCCCTTCCGTTTTTTCTTTTATAAAAATTTCATTTTCTTGCCTGCAGCCTTACATACTAGCCGATGAGTTGAGGAGGGAATTACCGCCAGATCAAGCCGAATATTGCATTCTGCGAATGCCACCCTACAAAGGACCGAACGCCGCTCCAGGAGCCTTGGATTACCGCTCGTTCTCCACCGCCTTATATGGCGAGTCGGATTTATAAAGTCAAGCGATATAAACACGCAAACACGGACACGCGCGCGCGCGCGCGCACGCACGCACGCACACGGACACACGGACACACACGCACACACATATATATATATATACATATACGCTCGCTCATTCGCTCAGTTACTCACACTCACTCACTCACTCGTTCACTTACTCGCTCACTCACTCACTTACCCACTCACTCACTCACTCGCTCGCTTAAAGGAAAGCAAGAAATATATGTATACATATTAGGATCTCTCGGGAGCGATTCGTCCACGCTTTTCTCTGCTTGCCAAACAGACAATTACGCCTCGAGATACAAACGGAAGCGAATGCGAACAGAATTCTTGATGTAAAAGACAAAAAAGAAGAAAAAAAAAATGGAAAACGAATGAAATTATTCGGAAATGAAACATAAAGGATGTCTAGCTTAATTAGTGCACAAATGACAGTACAATTATAAGAAAACGAATCGATCGGGGATTTTTTTTATATGAATATACAAACGGAATTTTTAATGAAAACATTCATATGATAAAAAAAAAAATATATATATATATATATATATATATACAGACAGCTAGATAGATAGATACTTTTTCGATCATTTAGGCATATACGAATATTATATACATTTATATATCCTCTATACATATAAACGATATTTTCAAAAATAGAAAGCTAGCCATTTATTTTACTTGTCGATGAAAAGACTTGACAATCTATAAATCATTCATTTGAAAACAAATTTAATTTACATGAATTTAACGTCCTTATATTATCAACTAGAATTTAATGAGCTTTTTTGAAGAATCGCTTAAATAGATTTTACACGATAAAGTGATTCGTAAGCCACAAATACAGAGTATTTTGCCATATCCTACGTCGACGATCATGATTATAATATAATATTATATAATAATTTTTCTAAATCGTCATAATATATATTAAGAAAAATGTCGTCGCTAAAACATCGATTTTATAAAACTTGCGCAAGCCTTTAAATACTTTGCGATACTCGTGTTCGCATGTAACGTCTTAAAATAATCAATTTTATAAAGGATAATATATGGCAAGTCCTCGTCTCGAAATTGCATGTTTCATGCCTATTTTTTTATAAAAAGATAATTGATAAGCGACTAAATAAAATAGAAGGGGAGAGAGACAAAGAGAGAGAGAGAGAGAGAGAGAGAGAGGAGAGAGGGAGGGAGATAGTTAGACGGGTAGGGGAGCAAGGGAAATACGGCGAAATAAACTCGCGATGCTAAAAAGTGGCCGTATTTAACCTAAATCCTACTATACTAATAAATGATTAAATGCGAAACTATAAAATAATGAAGATACAAATTATTTATTTATTTGATTTATTACTTATTTATTATGAATATTATATATATATTATATATATCAATATATACTGTAGTAAAATGCAATGAACATTCAAAGTATTTATTTTTATAAATATTTTTTGATGCCACGAGAGATCTTAAAACATAATCATGAAAGAAACGAAGAATATCGTTTACGAAATCAGATGTCACGTAACCATTATTAATGAAATCATGTCTTCGATTAGTTTATACAAAACGTTCAATCAAATAATATTTTTGAAGAGTATTAATGTGTGTAAAGACAGGCGTAAATAACAGGCATCGAATGAGATTTTTCTTTGGGCTTTGACGTTCACATACTTATGTACTGATAATAGTTATTGATTTATTTACGTCATTAGAATTTGTCGCTAACGTCTCTATTGACACATATCGAATTGATCTTTATATTTTTAAAAGAAATATCTTTTCTCTCCACGAAACGATGAAAAACGATTGTCTAAAGACAAATGATGAACCATCGATCGAGCCCAGATTTATTTAGAGCTCACCATCTCAGAACAATGTATTCGCACTTTATAATATCTGTACATAAAATATATAATTTAACAGTACATTTTTTAAGACGGTTTAGTTATCGAATAGAAGAACATTGACTGTCATTGCGTCACAGGTCGTCATAATATTATGTAATGAAGAAATGCATCTTGGTGATTGTCGCATCGCATCGCACTTCACACTCTTACTCGACTGTACTGTGTATTTTTCTCTTTCTTTTTTGCCTACTTCATTTTTTCCTCTACTAGTTTAATAACAAATATAAGATTGTAAAATGAGAAGAAAAATACGTGAAAAAATAAATTTGAAAAATTCTTAAACTGCTTTTTTATTTTCATGCTTCTATGTATTCTTCAATGTATTCTCATATAATTGGTATACGATGTAATAAAATATAATACAATGGTGCAATTTTACCTTATCGAGTCACTCACAAGATAATCACTGTATCCTAGATACAATGCCTATTTAATATTGTCGAGATTATATTGTATGTGGGATGAGTTGTACAGAGAGACAACAATATGATCAGAGAAATACGATAGGACTTTCAGTCATACATAGTTTGAAGAAAAACAAAATTTCTTCATGAAAAATTAACATTACGTATATTAGAATAAATCAAATTTAAAAAGCCAAAGTACATATTTCGATTAGCACAGAATAAAATTCATGCCCTATAGATGGAAAAATATATCTCCCATTTAACGCACGATTAAATAATGAAATTGACAGGTACAAGTAATGTTGTTTGACATTAAATTTTCTTAAACAAAGTATTCGATACTTAATTAATTCAATAACAAAAATCTAATCATCGTTATAACGCGAAGAATAAACAAATAAGCTCGAAATTGTTCGATAATCTTTACGATGCTCGTAAATAATTTTTTATAGATTTTTCGGTATATCTACAACACTTCATTGTCATTCTAGTGGTAATGCTAATTACTTCATATTTTATCAGTAAAATTTTAAAAGTGAGTGAAATATGTATATGCCGTTTATTAGGCTACATAATTGATAATATAAGCTCTCTATTGTTTTCCACTTTTTCCTTTCATATTTTTGAAATCCATATGATATATTATCGTTTCATAATAATGTTACTTTATTTATCTTCTTTCCCTTCGATATATCCTCATATTGTACAATACAGTCAATAATTTGTTTATTATTATAACGTTGTCTTAATAAATTGTATATTTCAATATTAACTATATTTTTAATTTCAATTATTAATTATGCTTTTAAGATCGAATATAAATAAGGATATTCTTTTTCTTCAGATTTTATAAAGCTAAAATAATAGAAATAAACTATTAGAAATTTTAAATTAAATATTATCTTAATGTAAACGTTAAACTACAATTTATACATATTACCGACGTCTGTCTGCTTATAGATAAATGATAATTTATAGGAAAAAGTGCTTAATTCGTTGTATGATTAACTAATATCGTTGCCGTGTCATTCTATTAAGGATAACAATACAATATTTAACGATTTGTGTATACATTTACATAATACATTGTATTATATGTATAAATGTATTCATGTTACGACTGAGTAAACTGTTTGGTAAGTAATAAAATTAATTTTATGGGCGGTTAATTATCTTCATTAACGCAACATTGAAGTTTGTAGAATAATGATCATCGCTTAACTTGTATACAATTGAAGTATACTAAACATTTATATTCCTATATATCTTATGGGTTATTATAAAAGTAGTTTAATAATCCTAATAAATTACTTAGAATATTATTCACAATTAATGGCTGTTGTTAGAAAATGTGCATGCATCATTATTTTGAAATTTTATAATTTTCACCTAATTACTATAATTTCTTTTATACTCTATTAAGTAATAAATTCGATCGCTTGAAATAATTTTACTTTTTTAAATATTGACATTTGTATACTGCATTTTTCTTCAATTGCTATTATTAGATGTATAATATAAATGATAATGTGTGATTAGTAATTATAAAATTTAGATGTTTAATTTCTCATTAAAGGGGAATGTACGAGGAGACAATGAATTAACACAGAAAAATTATTCTAATAATGTTATTATTATTATTATTATTATTATTATTTTTTGTTTTGTTTTTGTTTTTAATAAAAGAAAGACGGCTAGCTAATTTATAGAAGAAACAATTCTTTTTACAACTTCATAAATCACTTCTTACTGGATAAGCCAACTTTTATAAATAATTTTTATTGTTTTTGTAGCTTAATGTTGAAGATCTTGCACTCATTGAATTGTAGTTAGTGGTAATAACATTTGTTTTACAAGCACGAAAATATTGCCAACCATTATATTATAATCATTAATAAGAGGGATACCTGCAATCTAACTTCACTGTAAATAACTTCAAATGAGTTTAGATTTGTTTACAACTTAGTTTTCAATGGGCATTTGCACTTTTAAAAATTATTTCTGAATAAATATTATATAATAGATTTATTTCGTCTCTTAGTAAATATCTTTAGCGTAATTTATTTATCTTTTTATTTACAAAATAAAATATGCTGAACACCTTATTTTGCTTAAATGTACTTTACAATTGACTGCTTGCGAAGGAAATTTGAACTAAGTTAATAGTAAATTTGAAATGTTAAGACAGAACTTCCATTATGCATTGCTACTTTAAGATGAATAATGAACGCATAAAGTATACATACATGAATGAAACGAATTAACTTATTAATAAGCAAAAGAAACTTTGGTTTAAAATGAATAATTAAAAATCTGCTTGACTATTATAATATTTCTATGGCAATCTTTTTTGTACATAACATTTGAAATGATATTTTTTTTTTATCTTACAATACTTTTTCTCAACTGTTTGTAAAGTTTTCCCTAATTCTATTTCAAATCTGAAACGTACATAAAAAATATAATACAAAATAGACTTTGAGTAAAAAAATATTTAAGTTTTCTCTTTTAGCCCATATTTAATCAATTTAATTTCAGAATATCTTTTAGCTTAAAAAAGTAATCGTTAAATATTTTCGAAATCCTGAAATTGAAGGAAGTACCAATACTGGTTTATTAATTTTTTTTTTTTCTATGAATGCTTCCTGCTTTGTTGTCCTAGACTCTCGCTAAAACTATTTACAATATGTACTTTTTGTAGATTCTCACTCTTTTGTTTATTTTTTACCAATCGCGAGTAATAATAAAATTACAGAAAATAAACGTAGTCTTTTACTTTTATAAATACAAAGTTCTTAAATATAAACGTAAAACACCTTTATAGATCACGTACGCACAATTCATAAATGCAAATAATTATGTATTTGTTTATGAGATTTATGGGACATTAAAATTAAATTATATTGTATCTAGTTACTGACAATCCTTATTTAAGAAAAATTATCCACATGGAAAAAGAAACAACCTTATCGAAAATCAAAACTTTGTATCTACTCTACGCCGCCTGTGCATATATCTCTTTCTATTTCTTTGTATAAATTTCATGGTGCTAAAAACAAAAAAAAAAACAGTATAATAAACCATTTTAAATTGATAATATACTATAAAACTAGTGAAGGTAATATATAATAATATATCATAATATATCATAATATATCATTATACATTATCTTATTGAGTAAAAATTCTTTTCTATGAACATCATAAATGAATGAAAGTTTTGGATTTTAACATTAAAACTTCAACCTTTCAAAACTAGGTATTATTAGTTATCGTATTGTGTTTAATTGTAACAAAAATTAAGATATTTTACTTTTATTTTTCGTTTAAAGCTTTAATTCAACATATTCATGTCAATAAATTCAACATTACTGAAATATTAGGAAATTTCAACACACACACACACACACACACACACACACACACACACACAGAGAGAGAGAGAGACAAATTTATCGGACACGTTTTCAGGTACATAATTACTTTTAACAATATCAAAAAATTTAATAAAATATAAGAATATTTTAATTGATACTAGACACTTTATAAAATTACAAAATTGAAGTTTTTTTATGAAATTTGTGAATCATTGTCATTATGCAAGTTCATGCCCTAGTGATGATAATCATGCAGTTCTAAATTTTCTCGTGCTCATCTCTTTGCCACTCATGGACTTTGATTATTTTCTTTTCCCATTTATATTGTTTAAATAAAAGGATGAGCACGCTCCACGCTAAAGTTCGATATTATAATTTTAATCATTACGTTATATTTATTTCTAGTATTAAGAAATTATTCATAGATATTATGTAAATTAATTATATACCTAAAAAGTGTCCCTGATAAATCATATGTGATAATGCGTAGGTTTAATTTCACATCTTCTAGTAATGCAATAACGACGAATTTAAAAAGAAAGTAATATCTAAAACAACCGATGTTAGTAAGTTAGCTTATTTAGCTTATAATAGACGGAACTCTGGACCACAGAAAAGGAGCGGTCACAACAACGAACACATGTATTCCTCAATTACATATCAATATGTAGATAACTCAACGATTAATTGCATTGAAATCGAAGGCTCTAAGAAAAATTATGATATATATTAAGGGCATAGTAAAGCATTTCATTTTGTAGCTATGATCAAGCACTTTGAAGATTAAATGTGTGTATTTGGGAAGTATTGCCTGATTGAATTGTAGTCGACAAAGGTTAGATAATTTTCATAACACTTATGTAGTTTCAAGAAAAGAACGTATCAAACATTTTGCTAAGCTATATATTAAATCGATGAGCAGTGTACTTTAGCTTGCTCATCTATTAAGACTTAATATTATTGTCCAGGCAAATAAACTCGTAACAAGTATCTACAAAGGCGATTTGTCATTGAAGTTTTTACAAAAGAAATATATTAACTTTTTACACACTTTGTACACCGCATTTTTGCATTCTGACAATTTGTTCATTTTACAAATTGGTAAAACGGCGATTGGGTGCGTTGATTTTTTCATATTTACATATCCTTAAAAGAAAATATTATACTTGTACGAATTCTAGCGGATAAAAGATCACCAAAAGAAGACTATGAATTTTACATTACATTGGTAAAATCATTTCACTTGACTTAATATATATTTTTGTAAGCTGTGAAATATTAAAATACTGCCTTTTCTATAATAAAATCTAAAATATTTACATCGTCAATTTCAACTCAGCTCCCCCAAGGGCATTAAAATTAATGAATCGTATAATATCGTATAATCGAGCTTGTCTATCAGAAAGTTACTATATAATGGGGAGGAAAAACAAAAAAAAACAAAAAAAAAATAATCGAAAATAAAACTATCGATATCTTCCCGACTTGCAATAACAATTAACATTAAAGTCGGTTTACAATCTTGCCAATAAAAATAGCACAATTTAAATTTAATGGAGAAATAATTGAAAAAAACAGACACGTCTCGTTGGAGTGTAGTTTCTCGCAATCCTTTAGGATGTTTTGTAACAAAAGATGCTATGATATCGATTAATATCTAATCAGAGATATCATACCATTTAATCATAAAAATTGCGAAAACGCGTCTACGAATGAAAAAATAGGATAAAAATATCACTCGGTGCTTATCGGATCAAAGTTTCGAACGCAATGGGAGTGAAAGAGCAAATAAATGGTTGGAAAACAAAAATTTGATTTTCTTACCATTTCCATACTTTAGACAGCTGTACAAGATAATAATTTACAATTATATACGCACTTTCGAGTTTTCAGGTTTTGAAGGTCACTATACCGCCCGTAGCGCATAGTTCCACCACCAAAAAAATCTAACTATTATGTAATGACACGTATATAAGCAAACATTTCGTTCGAATCTAACTAACTCTATCTTGTCCCTTCGAACAACGACACTCTAAGGCGGCTACGTAATAATTAGAATAAACATCGTACGACATGAAAAAATAATGGGCATCCAAAGCTGCTTCTGGGAAAAATAATTGAAATGCAAAACATGAAATGCGTTCTCGACTAGTCGATTTTCACGCAGGAGTTGCAGACCCGCACGGGGTTGTCCCAGCCACGGCGGGGCACCGGCTTACGATGTTGGGAGCACTCGTGGCATACACCTCGACCACAGTCCCTGCAGTGATGTAGCGTCAGGAAATCGTCGAACATCTCCTCGCACACGCAGCAACGCTTGACCTCCGAGTCAGGCACCCAATACGATGGTCTTGCCGTTTCCTTGATGATTGCTGCGAAAAGATTATTCGTTCAGTTGATAAAATTGCGATGAATAGTGTTAGTTTAGATAGATGTCGTCGATGATTTTATTAAATACGATAAGCAACTTGCAATTGTTCAAGTGCACTTCGCGTTTTACGACTGCGACGATGAAGATACGTTTATAGCGATAAACAATTTCCGCATAAACACGATCTATAATTGTATTTACCAGCATTTATTCTAACATGTTTTATATTTTTTGGATGAGCGAAAGATATCGGGTGGGCTAGGGTGATTTCCCATACCAACAAGTAGAAGATTATCATGCTCGAGATAAAAGTATTGCATTGCTATTGTAATAAAATGATAATGATCGGA
>NW_011948414.1:3469869-3478054 GCF_000503995.2 Ceratosolen solmsi marchali | reverse complement strand
AGCTGAAAATTCAGGCCACAATGTGAGATAAAAATGTGAGCCAAACGAAATCAAAATACAAGACCAGCGCCCTAATAATTAATTCTACGCCTATCTCGGGCATTCAATTATCGTGAAAACCAAACAGACGAAGGCCAGCCGTGGCTTTAACGAGGCAAAAGTAGGATAGTAGGTAAGGTCGGTAGGCTCGAGACTCACACTTGGAATAGGTGAGTACGGTGCCAACGGCGCTGAGCGTACTGACAACCTGCTCCGAGACCTTCCGCACGCTCACGTCATCCCCCGCCACGAGCTGCTTGATCTCCTCGTTGGAGTTGGCGTCTCGGTCGTAGCAGTCGTCGCAGACGCGCACGGGCGTGTGCCAGTTGCGCATCGGCACGCACTTGGTCCTGGAGGAACAGCCGGAGCAAAATCCTTCGCCACAGGAGCGGCAGTGATGCTTCGCGTCGGTCGGCTGAAACGCTACCTTGCATTTGTTGCACTGGCGTATCTCGTTATTCGGACGCCAATACGTGGGGGCGACCTGGTCCGCCACCCACGCGGTCAGCGCCTTCGTCGGCTGCAAGGACATGCTCGCGACGGCCTCCTTTATATAGGAGACACCGTCGACTACACGCTGGGCCGTATTTTGCGTGGATAGCGAGACGTTCGTCTGTGATAAAAATATCTTTTAATTTTTTTTTTCTTTCATCCTCTTCACCACCAACCCGCCCACCCATCCACCCGCCGCTATTATCGTAATCGTAATTATATCTTGTCAATTGGCAGAATACAGCACGTTTATCGAGGATAAACGAGGCACAATACATAATACATATTCATATTGACCTTACATTTTTACGACCTTACGACTACCTACCAAATTCCAAACGTGTGTGATTTCGGTTCTCACCGCTGAATCTTCTGGATTTTTATTGCCAAACCAATGCTGCCTACTACGATAAATTTCTCCACAATTTGGGCACTCGATGACGTAACCCGACCAGGCGTATTTCGCCAGACCGTACCAGCTATTGTCGTTTTGAGTTTGAATGCGACTCGTAACGACAACTTCGTTACCATTGCTATGGCATTTCTGACAGATGTAGACCAAATTTTCATACTGATGCTGATAACGACACCTACGACGTTAAACAAACAACATAAGGTAAGTACAATGATTCGCTATTTGAAATTCAAGGCGCTAAGTCGATTGTAATTGCGAATGACCTTGCGTCGCTTGTATGTGGCTTGCCTTCCCGAATATGTCCCATGCTGTTTTGGCATTTGCAGCCACAACTGAAACACTTCACCGGGCACGTGAAATATTGATCTGGGAATAGTATGTTTGCGACATTCTCAATTTCTCCGAAGAACTTGTGATTGAGAACCTTCAAGGTACTATAAACTAAATGCGGCTTTCTAGCCGAGCGGATAGCGGTATTGCATAATTCGCTCCTAATGGCTGCTTGGAGCGGCTGATAATCGGTTGGAGGTTGGGTGGTCTGAACACCTACGTATTTAATGGAACTGAACGCTTCGATTTCGAGTTCCGTTTGTGCGAAACGATTGCGCAGAATGTCCTCGGCACTTTCCGATGCGCCTGAAATTATCGAAACATTCATTAGTGTAGGATAAAATTTTACGCCAATTGTACGACATTAGTAAGGCATTAGATAGAATAAACGCTGACAAAAACATCGTCGTCCATTCGTCTTTACGTAAGCTGCATTATCAAGTGAATGTTAATACTATTGATGCGTGCATAACGTGCGCAAAGCTACTAAATATACAAGATTACCGTGATACATTTGTAAAATTGCCTGATATTAAATAACGTTGCTTAAATAATGTAGGTCAAAGTTTTATCTTCTTCATTGTTTTTTGTTATTTGTTTTGTTTTGTTCTTTTTTTTTTTTTTTTTTTTGATTTATTTATTAAAAATTTAAAGACGAATTTTGACACGGAATGCATTCCTCTACACAATAATGGTTATAATTATCGTTTTAAGGCAATGGCCTTATCTGTGCACATAACGGAGCCTCGAACTTTCTAAATAAAAAGAATTTAAGATAACGAGACTCACTATTCGTCAAAGGTCTCGTATGCCTCGTCTCGTGAAAGATAATGACGCTGGGCCCAAGTGCATTTACCGAGCTAAGGATCCCCTCCCTTTGGCCGATAGCTTGCAAGGCAGCCTGGAAATAATAGCTGTAGGTCTCGGAGGCCGAGCCCAGGAACGTGAACATATCTCTGTGGAGCCGCTCGGAGCGCGTACCGTACACGACGACGTCCGAGATGGCGAGGACCTTGAGCAGAAGCCGCGTCCTCGCGTTCTCGTGGGTCGTCGTGCCCACCAGTCCCTCCGTGTCCACGCATATGACATTGAGGATTGGATCGAATGCCACCCAGACGCCGAGTGTGCAGGAATTCTGCTCGTTCGACGTTCTGAAGACCTCGAGGCCGTTAAAGAAGGTCTGGTTCAACGTGTGGCTTTTGCCGTCGCCCGTGTTGCCAAATATCGAGACGACCTTTACTTTTAGGTCCTTCTTTGTGCAGCCCAGCTTCTGAATGAATTGCTCCAAGCTAAACACCTTAACGACATTTTCGCTGCCTTTAGTAATTCGAATATTCATAGGGTCGAACATAACGTAGCGATCAGCGTGACATTAAACATTGATTTGACCCTTTCGAATGTTAATTGCCCAAGGCTCAATCAACTGCCCATAAATTCATTCTCAACCGCGCACTTTTCATATTATTTATAATTTTTAAAATAATTCTGAGATGCCAATATTATTGCATATTATTATTGTGCCAATTTAGGTATAATGGGGAAATTCATTGCTTGCAATTTGCGTGCAATTATACAATAATTATACGGCATATGATGTGCCAATTGTTCTCAACACATTGCATTAGCAATATGTTACAAGCAATATCTTGACAATTGATAAAAGCAGAGGAAAGCGAATGCATCATTGTTTAATGCCACGATTGTAGTAAGCGTTAATTTCTATTTTAGTTTCCTAATTATATTAGGCTTTTCTAAAAGCAATTTACCTTTAAATATTCATTGCCATCGATCAATAGAAAGCTTTTGTGTGAATTTAGTGCTCTCGAGAGCTTTGGAGTTTGGTCGTTTAGAGATGAAACTTCGTTCAGCGATTGGTTGCTTTGAAACGGGGAGTTGGTGAGGGAAGTGCTAACATCTCGATTACAGAGAGACAGACTATCGAGACTTTCCATAATCGCGGGACTCAGTGTATCTGTTCCGTGATGTTTCCATACGCAGTGGTTGCTGGTATGCTGATCCAACGTACTCATTTCTGCAGAGTATAACTACTGTTTTCTGCAATGAATTATCAACGATTACAAATTTTATACATTTCATTGTGTTTGTAAATATATTATAAAGTCATCTTATTATATAAGTTATCTTATTACATTTGAATGCTTTGCATTCGCTAAAAATAAATTGGTCTTTTTTATTTAACTTTGATATCCATACAACCGCAATTCCATTTTATCTATAACATTGAGCCAAACCTTTGCCTGTATTAAGTGAAATTGCTGTATCAGCTGAATTTATACGATAATAATGAAACTACGTAGCATCTTACATCCGTACGCTATGCAGAATTATGTAAAACCCTAATTACGGATGAGCTTATAATTTATCCACCTCCTTTCTCCGTTTCTCCTTTTTCCTTTCTCAATTCGTTTAACGAAACATTTGTTAAATATTGCGATTAAAATATTTGCTCAAAAGTATGATTGGACTGACCATAATCCTTATGTAGCACAACGTTATTTATGAGCTAGGATGAACAAAGTCAATTAAACTCAAGTATCTCTTGATTATTTCGATAAGCAACGAAACCTGACGGATTGATATACATTAAATGTAGACTAAGCCAGTGGCATTTTGTTTAAAAAAATCAATATCAGTTTTAGCTCTGACGCTTGAACTTGTAATCGATAGATTTGCAAAACTGTAACAAAGAAACAATATATCAATAACCCAAATTCCAGAAATACGTATCATGATAAAATTAATTTATGCTTTAAGAGCGCCGAACCTATTCAATTTTTAACAATTTATCCAACGACGCGACTGTGAAAACTGATAAAAGTTTTATCTAAACTCGTTCCCATCAAAATTCAAACAAAGTCATAGGCATCGATAAAATTCGAAATTTTCAGTCATCACAGTAATATCGATCAAAATTCAACTGAAATTCTCAAATTAAATTTACCAATTTATATTCTTTGTCGGTACAATCGCCTATTAAAGGCTAAATGTCAAAATCGTGAAAAGCCTAGCAATTGCATCAACTGCAACTCTTAATCGCAAAAAGTCTTAATTCTTAAATGAAAAGTGCATTTGAATATCTTACGACAATAGCTACGATGATCGGCGCAACTAACGAAATCTACCAACTTACGTCAGCGAGATATTGTCAGCGTAGAAAAGCGCGTTTTTATAATCAAAGCGAATTCGTAAATTCAGCCGAAGTGAATACAAGTAGCCCACGGTAATTGGGCAATTGTTACAAGCCCACGGTAATTGGGCAAATTGTCAAACGGTCGCACCAACGACGACGCATAATTGCTCGGGCGATCGCAAAGGAATCTCCAACGGCTCTGGCAGCGACAGATAAAACATCGGAACAACAAACGTAAGAGCCAACTTACCGAAACAATGGCAAGCGACGCAGAGAGGCATAAGAGAAGAGCGCGCAATCACCTCCCTCCACTTTCGAAGCTTGCCGCGAGCAAGCAAACGGGGAGACAAAGCGGCCTCGTAATAACGAGGAACCGTAGGCACATCCTCGGGCTTATCGTGATCGAGGAGGCATCGCCGCGACGCCTCTCCGAGTCTTCGCTCCCAACGGCAACAACAAACTGCGCAACACGAAAAGTATGGCTGGCGCGCGCGCCCTCGCCTCCCCCCGGCTATCGACACTAGATCGCACGTCGCGATCCTCGAGGCGACGATGGCTCGTGTCGACGAGTCTGGAAGATGGAGCCGCCTGGCCCCCTCGCCATTGAAGCTCCCCTGCTGGCACCCGAGCCCAGCCGTTCCTCTTACGCGGCTGCCTTATCGGCTGGCTGGTCGACGTACCGACTTTAGTCGCGCGCGCGCCATTTCTTGACCTGCGCGGGACCTCTCGGACCTCTTCGAGCGCTGCCACGGGATGCCGAGCTCCAACTGCCGAGACACGACGAATGACGGACAAATGCTCTTTACGCTGCTGCCTGCGCTCCCTCCTCGCCGCGGCACACCCTCGCTTTTCACCGAATTACGAGCGCCCGCACTTGGATTAAAAATTCGAGCGCCCGTACGTATGTATGCATGTATGTATGTATGCATGTATGCATGTATGCATGTATGCATGTATGCATGTATGCATGTATGTATGTATGTATGCATGCATGTATGTAGTAGCGCTTAATTAACCCTGCGACTTACGTAATTTTATAGCTTTATGGTTTGTGATTTTGAAGCTCGGCGGGGGAGGTCTGGAGAGGTTTAGAGTCACGAAACAATACTAATGCGTTTGAAAGAACATGTTATTTGCTCGATTGAGCGCGGCTCTGGCAACAGCGAATGCATCCAAATGAAACGGACGTTTATCGTTTATCGTTTATCTCGTTTATCGAGCGCACGACTTTGCTTCGTCGTGCGTAAGTACTCGAAACACCTTCCCCACCTCTCTCTCTCTCTCTCTCTCTCTCTCTCTCTCTCTCTCTCTCTCATTTACATTACATACGTGATCGCTTGCGCTTAATCGATAATATCAAATTATAAGCACAATCCCTTTGTCATTTCAGTGAATTTTATAAATGCAAGCTATATTTGCCACTTGGGGATGAATCAACGTGCACGTCCATCCGTCCCATCCATCCATCCATCCATCCACCCATCCATCCATCCATCCATCCATCCATCCATCCATCCATCCATCCATCCATCCATCCATCCATCCATCCATCCATCCATCCATCCATCCATCCATCCATCCATCCATCCATCCATCCATCCATCCATCCATCCATCCATCCATCCATCCATCCATCCGTCCATCCATCCATCCATTCATCTATCCATCCATTCATCAAGATTCAACGCCATCAACTTTAATAATCGTGTTTTGAACGATTAAATCTCAAGCTCAACCACCTGCAGTTAGTGTATTGCAATTGTCAATAGCGCTATTATAAGCAATTATTCTTAAACAAAAACATTGTCATCGTTGTCGTTATGTTGTTAATATTGTACTACTCTTCTTGCTTCTGCTGCTGTTATTACTACGATACGTACTCCCACCGCCATTATTACATTATTTATGTAATGTACATTCTTTTGGAAAGCTATTATTATTGTAATGTTCTTTTTAAGGGAGTGCTTTTTTTTTCTTTTTTTTTTTTTTTTTTAATAGCGCACACATCATTATAAATGTAAAACTTTTTTATTTACTTCAACTATTTCAATAATAGATATTGTAGCGTTTTAAGAATAATTATTTTCTTCAATGTATCGAAACATGGAGGGATTAAATAAATGTTAATGCCTACTGTGTTGCGATGAGCTGCTTCATCGATGCTCTTCTTTATAAATGCATTTTATCAAGTTCGTTTTTATCACAACACCCGAGGCACTACGAATTAAAATGCAAAACTATCGGCAAAACTATCATTGTCAATTGTGCCTCGGTTTCAATATTTATATCTTATATAATTAATTGAGTAAATAACAATTTTATTAACACTCCTGCTTAAGAGCGATCTGTTTCAAAACCTTGAGCTCCTTCCACACTTCTCCTTGAATTGCTTTCATTTCTACTTTTTGCGGTCAAAATCACTTAATTTGGTCGTTTCTCTATTATTTACGACCGTCGTCCAGCTCAACGACTGCATTTCAAATTTGAATATATATATATATATAATGTTTATAGAATAAGAAGAAGACATTCCCTCTCACATTTAAAAACAATTGCCACTTTGACGCTTGTAAATAATCCATATGGCTTGACAATATTGACAAGTTACGGCCCAGAAATCAACTGCAATAACATATAACGGGCGAAAATTATTAGTGTTATCGTGAATAGTAAATTGTCGTACTCTGATTTCAATGTAATTGGATTATAATATAGATTGTAAATATAGATTTATCCGGCCATACAGAATCACGAGAATTACATATGAAACTAATGTTTAATGCTCGATGTAAGTTGAGATACGCAGTAAATGATTAATAAACGAGTAAGAGATATAACCGTGATAATAGGATAAATATTAATGGAGAGGGTAAAATAGTACGATATACTTCACCAAAACTTCTCTCTTATTATTTTGGCGATTAATGCATTATTCTTGTTATTATTATTTTGTTAAAATGCGTTTCGAGTAAATGGCAATTATTCATCTAATGGGCAGTTGAAATAGATCTTTCGTTTATTTAAATTTATGGTTTAACTAAGCAACACAGAAGAGAATAACGTGAAACACAATTGCGTGTGCTATAAATTTTTCGTCTCGCCAAGAGAATTGTCGATTTTGCATAGTAATTTCTAGAAGCTAAATTTCCCATAGAAGCACTTCTTTTTTATCACTAATAATAAACAGCAAGTGGACAATGGCAGTGGAAATATTCGCGAATGAAAACAAAGTTAATTGAGAAATAGAGAAATTTTTTATTTCTAGTTCTACACACACACACACACACACACACACACACACACACACCTCTCTCATACACAATTTCAAACAAATGAAAATCAGAATAATATCGACGTGTAAATTCATCCAAGAACAATTAGAATATTTATTTCACCGCTATACTTTATAATAACGACAGTTGTCCTTTAAGTTTCTGCTTTGCTTCTTCTATATCGCGATAGCTTTCCTCGTATTTTTTTTTAATAAAAATTTTAAACGCTCAATTATAAAAATTAATGATACTCTGTGCATTCAATGAATCGCGCGCCTTAACGAAAATACAACAAAACTTCATTTTTTTTTATTTATTTTTTTTTTTATTTTTATTTTTCATGTCGTTATTATTCTTATGAAAAATATAGAAACTCTTTCGTCCTAATTATAATTTTAGCTGAATAACGATGATATTATTGGCATATATTGCTTTCTACTTACTCCTCGGTCGGCTACTGTGCGGTACGCGAGGCAACAAGGCAGC
>NW_011948414.1:3442369-3467369 GCF_000503995.2 Ceratosolen solmsi marchali | reverse complement strand
ATCGGATTTGTGTTGTGGCGCGGACTGCGGAGAAAATGGTTAAGGGAACGGTAGTTAGGTAATAATCAGAGCTGAAAAAAGTGCATGGGACGAAGGTGTGGCCGAAGATGTCGATGGATGCTTGGCCTTGAATCCAGGGCAGTCGAGATGGAGGAAGGTGGAACGGATCCGAAGGCGGTTGGGCCCTCGGCGATGTTAATAAATCGTCTTTCGCTCGATGCACCGCGCGTACCTCCGTTACACAGCCGACGCCATTTTGTCACGCACGGAGAGGGGGTCAGATAAACAAGCGGACGCCTGTCGAAATAACGTTGGGGCATGCGCCAGCAATAACGCGACGTAATAAAAACAATGCATTTCATTGCGATTATTAACTGCCTCCGGGGGGTATTACTCTTTTCGCTTGAATTTTCCGAGTCGTTTGTGCTCCGTGGCATTGAAGTTTCGAGTTGAAATCCCATGTGCATGCGGTTTTCGCTTCGCCATGTGCCTGCGATCGAGACTCTCCTACATATGCTACTCTGGCTCGTCTATTTACATGTATCGAATTATCGTTGCATCGCAATGCTTTTTATAATACATGCCGACCAAATCAAGGATAATAGATGATAGATGAGTAGTTAACGCGAGATCTTAGTGGCTCGCAGCATTTATGTGTTTGCGTAGAGCGATAAGATGAGTTTTGTTGGCCGATTATTGTAATTTGTTTTTTTTTTCATCTTTTTTTTTCTTTTTTTTTCTTCTTTCTTGTAATACGAAGTTGAAAACCTACGATTAAGAGGCTTATTTTCCTTACATCGTAAAAAGTATGTCCGCCGTCTTTTATGTCGCTTAAATTTATCATATTGAGTGATGAAAGAATATTATTGCATTATCGAGGCTTAGAACGACTGTCCTGATCGGATTTGAATAACATATGATAATTCCTCTCGATTCTTAACGCTAATGAATTTAAAACGCCCAAAGTGAAGAGAGCGTCTACGTATTAATTAAACTATTTTTCTAACTGTACTCGAGTGGGGTTGGTGGTGGCGGCGGTGGTGGGGCGAGCGACACAGGGGGCGGGGGGGGGGCAAAGAGAGAGAAAGAGCTTAAAATACCGTAAATGCGCGTCGGGAATTATGTTGAGAAGAGCTGGAGAAAAAAAATGGCCGGCCTGGACAGATACAGTTTTTTGACATTTACAGATTTCTATATAAGAATGCAGTTTTTGTTCAATTGCTCAAGGCCTATATTACAAATACAAATAATTTATCAGTATTATTTGGTAAATAAATAATGTAAAATATCAATGAACCCGAGACCCGATTAACGCGCAAATAATGACAAATCGACGGTCTTTAGTTAAAAAAAACTATTTTATTATTTAATTTTTTTAATTCGTTTAACTTCTAAGCATAATAAGCATTTTATAATAATATTTAGTAATAATATCTTTCGAAATTTCATTTCAATGTGTTTGTGTGAGCAAACATTTCACTCTATTGGTATATTTCCACTTCAACATTTATCCACCATTATTTTCATGTTTAATTTGTAAAATTAATAAAATTAATAAAAGGAATTCATAAAGTGCAATAATTTTTCGATTGATGCACGAAAGCAGCGTTTAAAAGTGTAAAATAAAGCCAGTGAATAAGCGTGCGACTTTCAAAAGTAAATTGCACGTCGCATTTCTACCTTTCAAATAAACGCTCTAAGCTAATTAACAATTGTTCACGAAAGCGAAGCTTGATAGGATCGAAAAATCTTAAATTTGGAGGGGGTGGAGACGTTTAATTAGCATTAAATAAGAACGAAAGTTGGTAAATAAATGTAGGAGTAAAAATAATTAATTATTCCTGCGAATCGTATATTTTTTCATGTAACTATTTTATCGGTCAATTTTTTACTTTCCTCTTTGTATTTCCTTTTTTTTTTTTTTTTTTAAGCCACACTGACCATTATTAGTGCAGTATAAGAAAAAACACGGTTAGGTGAGATCGTTAAATAAAAAAAAAAAAAAATCTGCCACCAATTGTTAAATTAACACGCATACTGAGTATTATTACGTATATCGCGACTGATTGGCATTATTTTGGTAAGATTGTGTTTGTAGTGTCTTCTTTATTTAAAGTGCGTTTATAAAAACTTAAGCGTTTATAAATAACCTAAGCTTTCACTTTCTTATTCTTCTCGAAATAACGCGTATTAAATACAAGCATCTTATTGGCATTTAAGAAAGAAAAAAAAGAAAAGAAAAAAAAAATTCTTTGATTAGCATCTCATATTTCTCGTGCTGAAAATACCGATTATAACGAAGGCGAATGCTTGCAAAGCTCGAGTATCAATTTATTAATTTCGCAAATTACCGACTGGGATCCCATCATTATCGACCATTGACCAGGTAACGTCCGTTCAATTTTGAAAATGTAAATAAATAATCACCTTATCGCGAACGATCGATTAACGTGTGCGCAAAATTTCCTAATATTGGGGCATAAAGTGATAACGATCGATTGTAAAGAAAAGTGCATCTGCTTTATGAAATCGAAGAGCGATGAAAATTGTTGATTACCCGTCCATATTCATTGTCTCTCTAAATGTCCGCGTCATGTTATCGATAATTTATATAACACAGCAGGGTAGGGTGGGGGAGGGGGAATGTTTTGCCTGCACAAGTTTTCAGTGATAGCGGCATTGGTCTCGTTCCCTATACTTTCACGCGACAATGATACTTTTTCTTAAGAATGCACATGGAACACGACCAAACCCCTTCTCTCCTCCCCTCCCCTCCCCCTCCATCACTCTCCGTCCCGCTAAAGGCCGTCAAACGCCATTACTTATCTGTATTTTCCTTTTTACCGATTAGCGCGCGTTGTATCGTTCATCCCTATCTATGACTTGTTCTTCCATGTTTACAGTTTGGTAATTCTATTTTCTTTTCCCATTTACACACAATGAAATTTCGTCCCTCGAAGCGACAGTGAGTGTGCAGTAGTATTACGTCTTAGTGGCGATGTGGCAAACGTTTGAGGAGCGGGGGGGTGTGGGGTGTGACGAAGGAGATTATGATGCATTCCCAATAGTAAATAAGTTGTGCGAACGTCAACGTGTACAAATATTTATACAGAGTATGCATCACCGCCGACTTTGCATCGATACGCGCACAAACGCTCATTGCAAATCGTTCCAATGCAATTTTATTTATCGGCCTATTATTTCCAAAGGCAAACACTATCAATGAATTTTTAAATAAAAGCTAATGCAACAAAACACATTCGTATTCAATGCTTATGAATTGGCGTACAACTAAGTTGCGATATTGTGAAAAACGTCCTGACTGCTTGGGAGAATAAATTTCCTCCGCAACTGGACAAAAGGGCGACGGAGGGCAGAGAGTAAAGCGTACGCGTTTCAACATCGAGCCTTGAACTTTGTTATCCTTGTAATTCATAAAATCTCCGGCACGCGCCGTAGAGCAAGACTGCAACAAATGCAAAGTACTGGAGTCGATGTATATCTTATTGGGGACGCAGCCTTAAGAATGCCGTGGCGGTGGTGTTACATGTTGCCAGGGAAACGCGTTGCCTGGCAACAGCATCTCGTCGTAGTTGGCGCTTTATGGCTGACGACGACGACGACGACGTCCAAGAGGTCGGCGAGGAGAAGGACGGAGAAGCCGCGTAATAACGCTGGCAAGTTTTAGTTGTTCGCGGGACTCGAGGCTCGTCGTTAGGCTCGTTGTTGGTCTCGTTGTTGCTTAATCGCGTTGTTGACCTTAGAGCCGTACGATTCGGCGGGAAATGAAAAAAATGTTTATCGCGCATTAGTTTGCGATGCATACATGTGAGTTATGTGGGGATGTCGCTTGTAATATGTGCGTACGCGTGTTTTTATAGAACGAGAGAAAGTTTAGAAGCCCAGCGATTTGTACGCGAAAAAGTGTCGCGAGTTGTATTGGCATTTTAACGTAAATTCAAGTACAGTTGTGCTGCTATTGTTTTCGCAATGTAAATAAATATATAAATCATTATACGTTTTATGTTGCCGTGTCGTAAGAATTTAACGATATTTACTTACTTTCGACTCGACGCATCCCAGTCGCTCTAATAGAATTTTATAGTATCGTTGAGTATTCTGTAGACAACTTTTTTGCAGGTTATGTAAATAAACGTTTGGTAAAGTGGAGCAAGAGCAAAACAATTTACTACTTGAACGTCGAAGTCTCGATAATCCTTTATAATTGAAATTCCTATGCAAATTTTCGACAAATGTGTGCTTGCATGTTTTTTTATCTTGAACGATTATTGTTATTTGAATATAATATAATATATTGTGATTATATAAAAAAATAAAAAATAAATAAAAAAATGAAAAAAAAGCTTAACCACAATTGTTAAATTAGAAGCTCGTGAATAATCGAAACTGTCCTTATATAAGTTTATCGCCGGATAAATCACTGGTATTAGACGGTGAAATAAAAATTTCTCGTTTTACGCCATATTTTTCCTAAATTGGGCTACACTGTATTTTATTCTGATCAAACGACGCGCATACGCGATAGTTTTGAAAATTTTCAATTCGGCAATTCAGCCTCGTTTTAACATTACAAATTTGAAAATCTTGTTCATGTAGAATTCGAAAATCGTTTCTAAAAATTACTCCAGTTTGCCGCCGATTTCGTTAATTCCATAAATAATGTCGTTTGACGACAAATAAAATAAGACATTATAGTTACATGACAAAATCGAGACGTATTCGTGTTCCAAAAGATTTTCAATACAGTAAACTGAGTATGTAAAATTAAGTAGATACATTAAAAAAAAAAAAATAAATAAATAAATAATACAACGGATTATTAACATTTCAAAATAAAAAGAATTATATGAAATTCATGTGAATAAACATTGACTTCATTCTCGTATGTATAAGCAAATATTTTTAAAAGTGGCATAACGAATGCCTATCGCTTGTTTAATCAAACAAAAATTAAAAAAATCCTACTATTAAATAAAAGATAAAATCATCGGTTGCACAATAATTTCGGATTTATCACGGACATATGTAGAAGACAACGGAAAAGAAAAGAAAATAGAAATAATAATAATAATAGTAGTAATAATAATAATAATAATAATAATAATATAAATAATAATAATAATAATAATAATAATAATAATAATAATAATAAAGGCTCAAGAGCGTATCATTTATAATAAATGGTGAAAATGTTATTGGCGTTCCTTGCCTTTCACAGCGTTGAAAACACGTCGACGAACTCAAACTATTTTCGGAAAGGGATCACCGCGAGTTCCTTCCTTTTTATTTTCGCGGTAGCCACAAAGATAGGGAACGTTGAAATTAGACTCGCGGATGAGTCGCGCTGGAAAATATATATCAACTATCTTGCATTGATTCTTTTTTTCGTGACGCTTAATTCTGCGCCTAAGGATCTTCCTAAGCGTTAATTTAATTACTCTCTAGGCTTTTTGGAGAAATTTTCGAGATAAACATAGCGAAGCTTAACTGTAGCTATAAATACTTTGTTTTATATTATTTATTGAAATAAAAAGAAAACAAAACAAGAATTATATAATTTATAGATGGTTTTATAAATAAGTGTTTCACATTTTTACTTTCTGCGCATAGTATTTCTATTATTCTAACGGTTGCATATTTCAATAATCGCGCATAAATTCAGAAGCGAAATATAAAATCTTTCAAGTTTTTGATATCGTAATTTTATTAGATATTTTAACATTGAAATTGAAATATTCTTTTATCAACAAAGGACGTGTTCATAAACATACATTATCACTCCAATAAAATTAATACTCTAATAATAATACTAATAATATTATTATTATTATTGTCGTCGTCGTCGTCGTCGACGTCGTCGTCATCGTTGTTGTTGTTATTATTATTGTTGTTGTTGTTGTTGTTGTTGTTGTTGTTGTTGTTGTTGTTGTTGTTGTTGATATTCTTAACGTTACTAGCCTGAAAGCTGCAGATTTTGTAAATACTCTACCGCATTACAGAATCGAGATATTTTTCCACTCTGATTTAGGTAAAAGCTTCCATTGAACGATCGTTTCGTCGAAAGAATCAAGTTGCTATTTTCGCCTTTTTAGCAAATACTAAAAAGTCGGTTTTTGCCGAGCGAATGTAATTGCAAGTCATGTGACTCTCTTAACAAAGTAGAGAAATCGTCTAGGAAAAAGGCGCGAGATTAGAGGATTATAAGAGTTGCTGGACTTTTCAGTGACTGGAGCATCGATACCGGCGATTCGGAGAACATGGCACCCGACAGGCCGGACCCATCCGAAGTGGAAGCCGGAGGTCCGATCGTGACGCGCGTGTTCGGCTTCTGCGACGCGTATAATATCAAGGAGGGTGACAACGCGAGCAGCCATCATGAACATTACATCGAGGACACGACCCTCACCGCGGACGAGGTTGTCATCGAAGAGGAGGAGGAGGAGGTGCCGATGATCAAGCCCGAGCCCTGCGACGATAAGAGCAGCAACCACTCGGACGACGACCTCACCAGCCTCAGCTGGCTGCACCAGCAGAACCTTCTCAAGGGTCTCGAGATCACCGAGCATCCCGTCAAGGTCATCAAGGACGAGAATGTGCTGAATAACAACGTGGTATGCGAGGACAGTCTCGACATTTCCGAAAACACGAATTCGGTGTCTAGTCTCGATGAGAGCTACTCCCCAGGTAATCGACTTCTTTAATTACTACAGCTCACCCGCTCTTCCTTCAATTCACCAGAATTGCTATATTTATTAATTATTTTAATCGTCTGTGCTCAAGGCCGGATGGTCATTGTGTGTGTGTGTGTGTTTTTTTTTTTTTTTTTAACAAAATATACATAAATTATGATTTGAGAAGGTAAAGAACGCAGCAGCTTGCAAATAATTAATTATATTATATTTCGCAATTTAATATGCTATATTGAAGTATATATTTGACTACATATACAAATATTTTATCATATAACGAGTATTACCTAATTAATAATAATAATAATAATAATAAAGACAAAAAAATTACTCTATACAATCAGGTGTGTAAACTTTTGGATAAATTTCAATTTAAAGCCGATTATTCTTATTATCAATAAGTTGTGCGTGATTTGTAAATTTCGAGTGCATGTGCAATTAATCAATTTTGTTTGTAATAGAAAGCAATGGAAAAAATAGCTTAGGCCCAACGCCGGTGCTACACTATCATGACCTCGTAATCAATGGTAAATCTCTATCCAAGAATACGCAAGATAATATCAAATTTCCAAACAATACAGCACAAAGTAATCAAATCAAATATAACAACAACAACAACAACAACAACAATAACAACAATAATAATAATAATAACAACAACAACAACAACAACAGCAGCAGCAGCAACAATAATAATAATAACAACAGCAACAATAGCGCCAACTTCAATCTACCAGTTCCGAACCGCAACAAGCATCCAACTCACATACCCTACGATCCATATCTGCACAAAAACAGTAAGCCACCGTACTCGTTCTCTTGCTTGA
This sequence comes from Ceratosolen solmsi marchali, assembly GCF_000503995.2. Taxonomy (NCBI): domain Eukaryota; kingdom Metazoa; phylum Arthropoda; class Insecta; order Hymenoptera; family Agaonidae; genus Ceratosolen; species Ceratosolen solmsi. The sequence goes on along the minus strand of NW_011948414.1, from coordinate 3,459,832 downwards.
TATTTATGGCGATCGAGGACAGTCCGGTTAAAGCCTTGCCGGTCAAGGAGGTGTACGCCTGGATACTCGAGCATTTCCCGTACTTTAGGAACGCACCTACCGGATGGAAGAACTCCGTCAGACACAACCTCAGCCTGAACAAATGCTTTCGCAAGGTCGAGAAGTCGCCAGTGAGTTATTCTGAAGATGCGATGTTATTTATTTAATTTGAGGACTTCTCTCTCTCTCTCTCTCTCTCTCTCTCTCTCTATCTCTCACTCTTTTTAAAAATCTTTTTAAACAAACTCAGATATGGAGTTATCTACTTCGTATCCTATGTTTAATTTGCATATAACGATACATGTATCTTTCATTGTATAATTAATTGAACCTATAATTTTTTTTTGCTTGTTTTTTGTTTGTTTTTTTTTTAAGACTTGGCAATTGAAAAAATTGCAATTTGTTACTCTTCTTTTGCACACTTTTAGTGATTTGAACGAAACTATTTATATTATTGAAAGGAATAAAAACTTGTTCGATATAAGTATTATTGCATTCTTTAAATGACAATCATTTATAAATATGAAATTAATGTGTAATAAATTTCAAAAACAACATGGTAACTTTTTCTAAAATTTGTTGATAATTGTAACTACTAAATATTTGAATAAACTGAAAGTATACTAATACATTCATTCTTATTGTTCATTATTGTTAGTACTACTATTTACTATAGTACTATTAGTTATTATAATAATTATTATTATTATTCTGATGATTATGACCAAACATTATAATTTTAAATATTTTATAATGTTGTACTGTTTTGTACAAATAACACTTCAAGAGTATTATGATTTTAAACTTATAGTTACTTAGTTTCTCTACGGTATTATTACAGTGAATTACTAAATCATTTTTACAATGTTATTTATCATTTATAATATTTTATTTATTATATGTATTATAATATTACAATAATGCAAATTATAATTCTTTGATTTCGTTATTGTCAAATATACTATTTATATAGCATCGATTGTACTACGTGAAAGTAAAGCGGCAACAAATTATTTGAAATGAAATTGTATTGAATATTTTCTTTCAATGATCTATTACATGTATATGTATACATTTAGCAATAGAGAGAGAGAGAGAGAGAGAGAGAGAGAGAGAGAAAATGTATATTTCTTATACGTAAATATATTATTATATAATCAGAGAAAGACTCGAGTATATATTATATGGATAAACTATAGTTTATAATCGTTAATATTTTATGAAAACATTGATTAAATTAAATCTCCCGAATTTATGGTGGAATATAACGATAAAAAATTATTGAGGAAAGTTTTTATTTTACGTGACGTTCATTTGCATTTAATGTATCTAATGAATTATAATTCGTATACGTGTGTTATTGATAAACAAAATAGTTTAGATTAAAAATGAATGATTGTCGGTAAAGTAGAAGCCGGTCGGTAACATGCGTTTGAAAAGAAGTAGTCGATTATTTAAAAATTCATACATCATTGCTTTATTAATTTTCAGAATTTGGGTAAAGGCTCGTTATGGATGGTAGACGCCCAGTACCGGCCGAATTTAATACAAGCCCTATCACGCTCGCCCTTTCCTCCACCTACGGCCACAAACATTTCGACGCCAGAGAAAATAGCACGAAAAGTTGTAAATAATCGACTTCCTGATCCCGTACTCTTTCCTTATTTATCCAGAAGGCTTGCTTCAAGTAATATCGGTGAAAACTCCGAAGCCGAATTCGACAGCGACGTAGACGCAGCAGCTGCTGCAATGCTGTCATTCAAGCATGGACCTATTATTCTCAATCACAACAAAGGTAAAGAAATTTAAAACTTTCGCTAATTGAAAACAGCATTGAAGTTCAGTTTTGATTAACAAAAACAGATTTCAATCAATTTGAAAACTATACTTGCCGATAATTAATATTGGAAATTAAATAAATGTCATATATAATAAAAGACGAGATACATAATTTAAAAATAACGAGATTTTTTATTATTATCCTATAAGTCGATGAATTATTAAATCGTATAAATGTAATTTTCCTCAATTCAATATTGTTTTATAGAAAATTATCATTGATAATTCATAGTTATAATTATTTATTTTATTTTATTCTTTTACGTAAATTTATGAACATTTTTTATATTTTAGATCGCAAAAAGAAACAACAAAATGATAAGATGGTTCCAGTCATAACTAGGAGTTCTACCGAAGATCATACTTATAGTTTAATTACGTCAGTACGGCTAGAAAGGTGTGTATAATGAAATTATTAATGTTATAATGAAATAATTTCCTACCATATGAATTTATTTTGAGATCATTTTTAAGGATTCAGTTACAACTTTATCTGACCATTATATTGCATAATATTATTCATTATTGAAATGTTTAAATGTTTCGTTATAAATAAATCATTACTAGAATACATTATTTTTTGTAGTTGTTTGTAATTTGTAAAAGAAATTGTTTACTAACTACACTGATGTGTATAGAAAATGGTGTGTGACGAAAATAAATTTCATCGCGTTTGTAATGTCATTCTCTAATAATCGTATAATCTTGTTTTGTTTTAATTTTTTTTTTTATATCTTATACTTTTATTATTCATATAATAAAGTTTCTCATAGTGGAATCGATGAAATTGTTTATCAATTAAAGTATAGCTATAATCTAAATGTAAAAGAAAAAATTGATTGGTCTACTTGATTCAATATGTATTATCTTGATAGTAGGCGATTTGAAAACTGTGAGATCGCGATGACGGATGTCGATGAGCAACGGAAAATAGCAGAAGGTGCAGACGCCCTACTGAATCTTGCGGGAGTGACAACAACGCAACTTCGAGATCCTCTAATCCCGGACGAAGTCGCGGAGGAAGAGGACGAAGATAGTTTCTTTGGCAGTAACAAGAACACTCGGCCTTACATACCTGGCAGCGATCCATTGGAGATTAGTCCGACGACGAAGCGCCGATCCTCCGTATCATCCGCTGGCGGTGGACCCAACAAGCGACGCAAACGTCCTTGGCGAGATACGTGGAACGAGAATAGCAGGTATCTCAAGCAAGTACGAGGCTAAGTTACCGACGGAAGGTGTCAATAAAAAATTTAGCTCATGTTTAAGCATACCAAAGTCCAAGATACTAATCGGAGGCCTCCCAAATAATATGAGCGAGCGGCCGTAATTGGGAGTTACGTTGGAAAAGATGGAGAAATTCATTTCGTTAAGACTTATTATGTTAAGTCTGTAAACAGACGCAATTTTATTGCTAAAATATATGAGATATGATATTTTAGGTATAACCAACAAAATAGTACCTTAGGTATTCTATTTAATCGTCCACGTAAGGTGTATGATATTAGTATGAAATTAATAACAAATGGTTAACATTCGATCATAATAATTGAATTATTAAGCGATAATGATCATATCTGTATATCATCTCGTACTTTAACAAGATCATAATAATCACCTTTAAATTATTTTCTTCTCATATTCAGATAGTGATGTAATCGGCATTTTCTATTCATTTATCAGGAATATTCGAGTTCATTTTTATCTTAAAATATATTAAAAGTTTTAAATAAAATTTGATAGACCATCGTAACGTAGTAGTGTTACACGCGTTTGTTTAAGACGACGTATACACAGAGTTATTAGAAAATTTAAGATAAAAATCAATTTTAATGCATAGCGTTCTTGTAAAAATAATAGTTATGAAGTTTCTATCAATTTAATTTACTTACCAAATAGGGCACAGCATTGAACGTACTTCGCAAAAGAACAAGTGAATAATATTCTTATATATACTTTTTAGCAAACTCCATTAAATATAATGCTTTCAAATTTTGAAATCGTGAGTAAAAGTATATTTTTACATAAATATATAAGATTTCCTAAGATATTATTTATGTAGTATATGCAATTTGATGTAAATATAACGACTTATCTACTTTTTTTGAGATTCAGAGTATATAAAATGTTGATATTTCCATGAAGCCTGTAATTATTATTTAAGTAATCTGAGAAAGAAAAAATATTAATCTTATTCTCGATATCAAAACAATGCAACATATTTGATGGACCTTTGTGCGCGTATGTATATATATATCTATGTCAAATATTGCTTAGAGTTTGAAACTCTTGTAATGCCAAAATTAATTCAATTGCAGTAAATGTCAAGCAATAATAGAAAAGAAAACAGAGATGATGAAAATCTTTAAATTCATATGTGAATAGCAAAAGTAAGAGAATATATATATATATATATATATATATATATTGAAAATGGACTATATTAAGCAGTTACAAAGATGATAATTAAAGAAAACAAAGTTAACGATAACACGAAGCAAAGAAAAAGTAATATGGGGAGTATAGAGAGACCTTTAGCAAAATGTTGCAAGCAATCATATATAGAATTTTGATTCATATAGAGTTTAAATAACAATAACAGACTTTATTAGACTTTTTCTTGTAGATATTGTATAGAGATAAAAAAAAAATAAAACCTGATAATTATTCATTAGAAAAGTTTATAATATATTTGAAAAAAGATTATATACATATTATATATATTATATACATATATATAAAAGTTCATAACACACACGTACATATATATCGAATGCATTAATGAGAGGAAAACGCGAATGCTGAGCATGTCTCATCAGTAAATTTATTTATTTTACTTATAATTAATTGAATTTTTATTTACTGTTTTCATATTAAGAATTATAAAATATATAAAAAAAGGAAATGTATATAAATATATAAATATATAATTTATTATTGTATGTAATAAATTATAAAGTAAATAGTTCATTGCCAATGACAAATGGATTATTTGGTTAAGTTACGTTAAAGTAGAATAGTGCACGATTCATTTTTGAGAAAATTTAACTCGTGTACAGCGTGACTAAATAAAATAGAGTTACCAAAGATGAGACACTCTCGGCATTTTATTGGCTATATACGAACAATAAATAATTAAAAAGAAACGAAATATATATGTAAAATACGTAATATATTAAAGATGGGGGCTATGTATCTTATACAAATGTTTCAAGAGGAAATTCAAATTTTTCTCGACTTTTTCTACAAGTTTTTTTAGAAAATCAATTTTTAATCAGCTGTACATAATAGGCAATTGGCGAAAAGAAAATTCGAGAAAACTGTAAAATTGAAAATCATAAATCACGCGAAAAATTTAAAAATATAAGCTTTTTCGTTTTTAAGCATTCATTAATATCATTTATATTATGTTATTTATATATTAATTTATCTGTTGATGATATTTATTATTTATGTTTAAAGCTATTGCGCTGTTTTACAAAGTAGGATTTTTTTTTTTTTTTTTAATATTCTTATTAAAATACAGATAAATTTCATTTCATTAAGAAATATATCATTATATTTCGAATGTTAAAACAATAACAAATTTATGAAACTATTAATAATTAATATTTTTAAAGATCAAATGAAACTTTTATTTATTAGCTTTGAACAAGATGTTAATTAAAATAATCTTATTTTTCTTTTTAAATACGTTTGGTAAATGAAATTAATTGCTTAGATTTTATAGAAGTTCTATTTTTATTTAAATATTTAGATATAATAATTAGGTTTTATAGAAAATATTATTGTAATTTTAATTCAAGTAAGTTGAAAATATGTACAAAATACTTTAACTCGTTTATGTTTACAAAACTTTTATATGGATAAATATCGAAGATGAGGGAATAATATAGAGAATACGATAACTATTAAAATGCCAATTATGAGAAAAAAAGGTAAAAGTTGATACTGTTTTTGTTCTTACATAGGTTTTTATAATATTGTTTTTATTAAAAAGTATTGCCATCGAATGAAAAATGAATAAATAAAATTAACTATATTAAATAAATAATTTTTGTAATATCGTATTTTAAAATTGTAAAATTTCTTACAGAATGTAATTGTCTTTAGAATTACATTTCTACGAAACATTTGATTAAATAAGGATTTGTCGTTACTTTTATAATCATTATCCATTTGCGCTATCAATTATATTTTGTTGATTGATGTACAAAGTTGAATGTGTTTTAATGGTACGAATGAATTGACGAAAGACAAAAGAGAGAGAGCGAGAGAGAGAGAGAGAGAGAGAGAGAGAAATGAGTAATTATAATAAAATCGGCAATACATTTATATTTACGTACAAAATCACGTAAATTGATATTAATTTCACATTGAAAATGTAATATTTGAGAATTAATTAATTATTTAATATTTTTAGAAAAAGAAATGAGATTCTGCATTTATATGTCAAGACTGTTGCCAACTTGAGATATGACAGAATTCGAATTAGCGAGTTTCTTATTGATAATTGAAAAGAATGTTGGAGAAGGATTTTTTTATAAAATATAAGCCATTAATAATTGAATTTCGAGCTATAGGCGCTGTGTAAGTTCCGCAACATGTTCCTATCTTTGTTATACTAATCGATTGTCCTTATTTCTTTATGTAATAAATCAATTATTAAATACATTTAACTATATTAGATTCAAAAAGCATCTCGTTTTCGTATATTATCGATAATTTTGACATTTATTCGATATATGAAAATATTTTATTAGTTTCTCACTCGCTCACTCACTTACAGAGTTTTTTGATTATGTGAAAGTCTTTTCACGTATCTTTTAATTTAGACACGAACAATTTTATAATTTACATAAAGAAATTATTGGTAGACAAATATGTTCTTGCGTCTACACGAAAGTAAATGTAACAACGATGTATTTGATATACGTGAATTTTACTTTGTGGGTGATATAAGTTTCAATATGATAGTTGTTACATCGCTTGGCAGGAGATTCGGATTCGAGAAACAGAGTCATATTTGTTGCAAATTTTGCACTTGAAATCGAGAAATCTAACATTATTATCGTCATTAAGTTATTTATTAGTAATAACCTTGTGACTCTTTCTCTCTCTCTCTCTCTCTCTCTCTCTCTCTCTCTCTCTCTCTCTCTCTCTCTCTCTCTCTCTCTCTCTAAAATAGCTTACATATTTTTCGTATTATACTTGAACTAACTAAGTTGGCAGTAATATTCAATTGAGAATGGAAATCATGTGATTATTGGGAAAATTTGTTAATGCAAGCGAAGAAAGTCAGATTTACCAAATATAGAGTTCGGTCGAAAACAAAATTGTCAAAATTATTAAATGCATGTTATTTAAAATTGCGTGTATGTAGGTTGGCTATTTGAGAAATTACTAGAGAATTATCGATCTTGTTGAATCGTTGCTTTTGGTTGCTTTTCGGTAAAATAGTTTCCTTTTTATTCAAGCTGATGTACTTTAATATCGCACTCTATAATAAGTTTTTATTGGTAGAAAATGTAATAATGAAAATATTCACTTTTTCGCTATGTATCTAAAGATGACAGTATTTTATCATCGAGGTATATTTGAATTTAATATTATTAGCTATTTTTATTTTATTTATTTACCTTTTTTTTTTTTTTTTTTTTTTTTTTTTATTCACTATTACGAAATACAAAGATATCCATATTCTTTGGCGTAGCAATTCATTCGAAATGTGATAAAAAAAAGTTTTTTTTTTCTTTTTTCTTAACAAATTCAATAAGAAAGAGCGTACGGCTGAAATCGAAAAAGCTTATATGTTTGAGTTTATATATAAAACTATGTAAATGAGAGAAATAGGTAAAGTATATTTTTACAAGACCCAGAGTGCGTGATAATGGCTCTTCCTACTAGATTCTCATAATCACGGTAGCACCAACCATACGAATCCGGGGATTAAGCTTGCGGCACTTGTAATAATCAGCACGATTGGTTCAATGATAATTTTTTTATCCTATATTTTTCCTTTTTCGTTCTGCGACAATAGGATGGCACGTATATAAATAAAAACTCTTGATATTCATTCGCGCAGTGCACCGTAAACATTGGCATATGTATTTTCGCTCTTTATTATACATATGAATCGCTGTTTGTTAAAATAGTTAGAACATTACCATAGAGGTGTTCATGATTTATATCAAAATTTTAATAGACAATTGCAAACATTGAATTTCTCTTTAAATAATAATTTGTATATTGTTTATAGTTATAATCGCGACTCTAAGTAAGTTGATAAATATTTTTCTTATGACTAATATTAGTAGATGTTTACGTAAAAATATTATACTTGTTAGTTGCATTGAAAAAATGACTAATATGTTTCATAATATTTTTGTAAAGTGTGATTGAAATATGTAGAAAAAAATTTAAAAGAATTGTATTATGATAAACTCTAAAGGTTTATGTTAAATTTGTATAATTTTTATATCTTGTGTAAACAATTTAAATGAAACTATAATAAATTATATAGTTAGATATTAATGAGAATTTGTATTATGAAAAAATGAGATAATTAGAAAATTTTCACTAATTTATAACGACTTTTTAGTTATAAATACATTTATATATATATGTGTATATATATATATATATATATATGTGCGTGTGCGTGCGTGTGTGTGTGTGTGTGTGTGTGTGTTATATGTATATTGAAAATAAGTTAAAGATATACATTATTATTTTGTATAAAACTTTTGTGCATTGACTATTTTAACAAAAAGTGATTTATCTGTATTTGGTATGAGAAAAAATGCGATAAATTTTCGTAGAATAACTTTTGTATAAATGTACATGATGTGCTTTAATTATATATAAGATGTTCATTAAAACTTAAATGAACTTTGATGATTCGAACAATAATTTTAAATAGATAATATTGTGGTTAAATAATGGTTAGTTAAAAACGTAATGTATAAGTTTTTTTGTTTTTTTTTTGTTTTTTTTGTTTTTTTTTTTTGAATTTTCTTCTATTATCATAATAAGGTACATAAGAATATCATAGAATCGTAATAGTTTTAATTACAGTAATCATTCATATCGTCATTCGATTATTCGAGAGGCTTCTCCTCACGCCCTGTCGACAATTAAAAAGAGTTTTAAAAGCACTTGTAAGCTCTCATAATTTCTAGTCTCTATTAACTCGAATCCGTTTATCCATTGTTTACTAATCCGTTAGTATTTATTGTCCACAAAATTTTCTTCGCGTCTTATTGCAAACAAAAAACAAAACAAAAAAAAACAAAAAAAAAATTATACACTCTCTGCCGTCATAACTTCATGGTTAATTCATTAATTTTTATTCCTAGATAAAAAAAAAATAAATAAATAAATAATAAACTATTTTTAACGTCGCATAATAAGCAAATAGATCGTACTGTCAGGGCATGCTGCTACGATTTTACGGCTATTTTAATTTTTATGCCTGTGATTTCGGCTAAATTAACGAAGGCCAATGAATGAATGACGAAGAAAGAACATCCCGTTTTGAAAAACAAACAAAAAAAATCGATCGGTAATATAATAATAATAATGGTAATTATAATAGTAATAGTATTATTATAGTGAATGGGGCGGTGAATTAGTAAGTTAAATTTATTTTTTAACGAGTATTTTTTATGGATAATCTTAAAAGACATGTGGGTGTATCACTTGCATAATCTCGAAGTAAATTATTATCGAAGTTGTGAAATTTACTATATAATGTTGTTAAATATGAAGTATTTATTGATGTATAAAAAAAATATTTTGCTTATCGTGGAGCCTCTCGTGCTGGATTGCGGGTAATAATTATAAAATGGCTATCGGTTTTTATTTTAACCAAATATTAAATAATTGGATAAATATTTATCCAGAAATTTTACTTTATATTTATTATAATTATTAAGTACATTTTGTTTTTAATAATAATTTATCGATTAAGTCGATGTTATTGAAATGCAAGACCATGATCGTAATTTCTCACTTTTGAGCTTAATCGTATGTGTATTTATCTGTGATATAGATGAAGGAGGCTCGTGTCTGTACGTTGAGATTGTTGCTCTTTTTAACTCCTCCGATGAGGAATTATTCGCTGCTTTATTTTATTGTATTTGTTTTGTTTTTATTTTTATTTTTCTTTTTTTTTTCTTTCTTATTTTCTTTTAATTTGTAGATAATCAAAATTCAAAGGAAAATTCGTGTTTAACGTCACAATGAATATTATGAATGCTCGATTCGCGTTCTTTTTCACTCGTTAGCTTTCCCTTGGGTGGGAGGAAAAATCCCTAAATTGCAAATTATGCGTGCCCGTCGTCCAGGCCGATCTGCATTTTTCAATAACAAAATGCCGAGACACTGATTCCAAATTGCCGTAATAGCAAATGTATCATTGACAAAACATTCATTAATAATTACACATTGGGTTTCAGGAAAAGGAAAAGGGGGGAAGGATAAAAAATTGCCACGACCATTTTGCAGTTCAAAATTATCGAAGATTATTTTGTTGTCAAGTGACGCGTCAATTTAGTCAATTTACATAGGCGCGTATACACATATTTGCGCTACCACGAGCACGTGATATCTCGAATTCATATTGGCTTTTAATTTAGTAATGCGCAGACTCGACGTATTTACTAAGGCTAAGGGACTCTACTGTAGTAGTTAAACTTAACTTTAGCGAATATTTGCCAATAAATAGACATGTTAAGCTAATATTTATTAAAATGAACTTTTATAAATTAGTTAAATACACAACTTCTGCAGAGTTTAAATGGGTGTTTTACATCTTAATAAATACAAACCATATTTACCGAAAGCTTCTTTAAACATTAATTATTAGCTATAAGTTGGATGTAGGGCAATGCCTAGGATCTTTAGGTAATATGCATAAAATTTAAATCGAATATAATTCACCGTAATAAGTAACTACTTCCGTTCGCTTTGATTAAAGGTTTGTTCTTCCACGTAGCTTATTCTAAACTAATCGATTAAAATATTACCTTCTAATTGTAAGTTCAAAGGAATGACCGATTACTAAAACAAGGATGATTATTGCTGAATGCTTGTTTTAAAATTAATTTAATAAAAACGCGAGAGCTAGTGATATCTCCACGGACGATCATTTATTCAAAAAAACCCATGTAAATAAAAAGATGCTCATTGATGCAATACAAGATGTAAGAACAAATATTTAATTTAGTAATGGTTTTTGCGCTGATTAAAAAGAAAAACAAAAAAATTACAAAACAAAACAAACAAACAAAAAAAAAAACAAAAAAGAACATATAATACAATTACAAGTTAGATAACTAATCTTACAAGTGTCATATAAATAATAAAAATATATTAGCGGTCATCATCCTTTTACAGGCATAAGTTCAATTAGTGCATTTGTACAGCTGCGTTCTGCGTTGTAGAGTTCAATCGTAAGTAATTGTAAAAAGCAATATACCAGTAACACCTGATATCAGATGAAAAATACTCCCAGTCAGCCGGAATGGATTGCGTCAAATGGATTATATATTATACTTTTTCTAGAAAATGAAAGGGAAAACGAAGAAGGAGGAGGGTGGGGTGGGGTGGGGTGGGGTGGGGTGGGGGAGGAAATAAAAATTACCCCGTTGTTATCGGTGATTCACCGTGCAATCTTCAATCGCCATTATGCGCCACCGCGACAAAAATGTAAAACAAAAAAAAATTGTTAACCGGCTGACGAGCAAACTACATAACAAACGCGATTGCGCGATACATCCCCGCCCACGTAAAAAGAAAACACATGCAATAATATCATTTTGATGAAAAGCCTCGGACATGTGAGCATATTTTTCCAACATCCGTTTATATTTTTAACTAATAACTAAATGAGGAAGCGGAGGAGCCGACCTCTTGTGTATGCTATAAGCAAAGATATCACAATTCTTCGGCTTGTTTACGCAGGATAAGTTCTAGTGTTGGATATTTACATCTGCTTTATCTCAGTTTTTGTTTATTGCATCTGATATTTTTCGTTCTCGGCGGCAGTGCAAGAAAACATTGAAGAATATACGAACAATATTATATTATTAATCGCATTTAAATATGTTTTCGTTGAATGACATTTTTAAAATGAGAATATTCATTGAAGCTGAAACTCAACTCTGAAGATGTCTTCTTAAAGTTGCTAAAATATATATATATATTTTGAGAATATTACTGTTAAAAATATTTTCAGGGCAATATTCAATAATAACGATCTGAGCATTTTATACAATTAGTTATACGTAAGCCATTATAGTAACATTTTTCATGCAAATATGTAAATAAACAGATGGGTTTTTAAAAATATCCAATACTAAAAACAATGATATATGACAAAGTAGCCTGCACGGACAATCAAAATGAAACTAAATGATCTTAAGGTGTATCGTTGCGAGGCTTTTTTTGTATGAAAAAAAAAATAAAAAAAAAAAAATAATAATAATAAAATAAAACAAGTAAAACAAATAAATAAGTGAATAAAATAGGAAGAATGAAAAATTTAAAGCTAATGAAAAAATAATGGAATGAAGGGAACGACGTTCTCGTTCGCTTGAAAATAATAGTATAAGGAGCTCTTACTCAAAAAACCTTATAATGTTACGCGTTTATCAGAATTTATTAATCATTTTCGCTGTATTTTTCAATTTGTGCCAAAAGTCAAATTTATATAGGCTTGGTTGAGAATAAGAACAGTAAGAAGGAGAATGAATATCTTGTTTGTAATCAAAAAAGTCCCTTTTCTCTTGTTTCAATGTAAAATAAAAGCATATGATATAACTTTACATGAATCCTACGAATACATTTGGCTTTAATATATAAAACAAAACAAAAAACCAAAAAATCAAAAAAAAAAAAACAAACAAACAAACAAACACGAAAACGAAATGAATATTTAAGGAAATGTATATAAAAAATATATAATGAATTTGTAATTTGTACATAGTGTTTTTCACGGATCGCATTTTTTAATTTGATTCTTTGGTTTAATTGATCCGTTTGTTTCGCAAAAATTGTTACATTTGTATAGCAAGTTGACGTTCAAGCGGCGGTTGCGATTATTTGTATTTTTTTCTTCTACTCTTTTTTTTTTATTATTATTTTTTTTTTTATTTATTTGGATACGATGTGCGTTGGATTACTGTTAATGTTTGTTGACGAAGGGAGTGTGAATTATGCGCGAAGCTCGTTCGCCGAGCAAATATTGTATCCGAAATTAATTCTTGATTATTATTGTCACAATGCCTATATTATTATTATTATTATTATTATTATTATTATTATTATTATTATTATTATTATTATTATTGAGTTTATTATTATATTGTAATTATTGTCATTAATGTCATCGTCGTCGTCGTCGTCGTCGTCGTCGTCGTCGTCGTCGTCGTCGTCGTCGTCGTCGTCGTCGTCGTCGTCGTCGTCGTCGTCGTCGTCGTCGTCGTCGTCGTCGTCGTCGTCGTCGTCGTCGTCGTCGTCGTCGTCGTCGTCGTCGTCGTCGTCGTCGTCGTCGTCGTCGTCGTCGTCGTCGTCGTCGTCGTCGTCGTCGTCGTCGTCGTCGTCGTCGTCGTCGTCGTCGTCGTCGTCGTCGTCGTCGTCGTCGTCGTCGTCGTCGTCGTCGTCGTCGTCGTCGTCGTCGTCGTCGTCGTCGTCGTCGTCGTCGTCGTCGTCGTCGTCGTCGTCGTCGTCGTCGTCGTCGTCGTCGTCGTCGTCGTCGTCGTCGTCGTCGTCGTCGTCGTCGTCGTCGTCGTCGTCGTCGTCGTCGTCGTCGTCGTCGTCGTCGTCGTCGTCGTCGTCGTCGTCGTCGTCGTCGTCGTCGTCGTCGTCGTCGTCGTCGTCGTCGTCGTCGTCGTCGTCGTCGTCGTCGTCGTCGTCGTCGTCGTCGTCGTCGTCGTCGTAGTCATCAGCATCACCATCATTATTGATTTTAAAGAAAATGAATCAGTGTAAAATGTTTGTTAAGTTTGTGGCATTGCTTATATTATTTAATTATACTATTTTAGGCTGTAACCACGACAGAACTTTACCTAATGAAAAATATCAAAATTAATTCCGATTTATTATTTACATTGTTCCTACGACCTTATGATCCCTTAAACATATTTATTTCATTTTTCATATTCTTTATGCTAAATACTTCTCTTTATTGGAAACTTGCATTAGCATTAACATATTATTAACAAAAATATTAAATTTAGTTTATCACTGTAGGAAAAGACAAGAAAACAAAGCAATTGTATTGTAGATTTATTTTTTTACATTTCATATTATTTTTATATTATATATCGAGGAATATACGATTGTTAATGACATGATAGATGCTATGTGACATGCATAGAAAAATCACACTTATAACAAGAAGGTCAAGTGTGAGTAACTCGAAGCTCTGCATGTTGAGTATGTAAATACGTATTTGGTTCGGGTAGGATCAATAATCAGTACAGACGACGTTTTATTCGAGTGAAATTAAAGAATTGCTGATAATGAAAAAATTAGATTTAGTTTTTATCGCGATATATATTTTTGTCAAGATTATTTCACTTTAAACAATAAGTATTTATTAAATTTCATTAATTGTAGATCGATTGTGTATCGATACCTCGGGTAAGAAAAGAAGCTAAAGTTTGTATTTTTTAGAGTTTTTACAGACCATCCAGTATCGACAGGATAAATAAAAAAACGACGCAGGAGTTTTTAAAAGATAAATACTACCACTTTACAAACTTTAGTTTTTTTTTCTTTTTTTTTTTATAATTTACATTTTAACATGTAAGGAATAAGCCTCTCACGGTCTTTAAGCGCGATGGTTGATGAAAATGATTAATAGCTTTTAAAAACCATCAAACACCAGCTTCCTTACTTTCGCATCGCAATTAGAGTTTTTGGATTGAATTATAATCGATCGCGTTAACAGAAGGATGAAGTTAAACGTTGAAGCTATTGATTGCAAACTGATCAATAAAAATAAATTTGCAATTGTCCATAAAATCGAGAGTGGATCAATCGGATAATTAGTATAAAATTTTTATACGAATTTTGAAAATGCTATTATTAATAATATTTTCTGTTTTATCTGTTGTTTTATTGCATATATATATATATATATTTTTTTTTTTTTGCTTTTTATTTAAATACTAGTCACTTAAATAAATTGACACACATTCCAATGTAACGAAACTGGTTTAATAAATTCTTATACGTTCCCAAGCTTATAACAAGCGCGACTTTTATACACCTTACACAGTCCTAAAAAATACATTAAATTCAAACATTATTAAAATGCAGACCTTTAGCACCTTATTTGTTTGTAAGAGAATCGATTCCTTGGAATTCCTTCCTTTTACAAATAGCCATTTTTTGTCAATTTTAATGTCGCTTAACACTTGAAAGCCTTATTTTATCACAGTATTTGGTGAAATACGTAATAATGCCGACCATATTACAATATTTTAAACGATATATGGACTATAAAAGCGTGCTATTTGACAAGTGTTGATTTCAAATGAATTCAACGTTGAACGAAATGAAAGGACTTTTTGTAAGGCGTTTAAAAAAAAGGAAGAAAAAGAAAATAGCCTATCCTAGAAAGTTTGTATAAATTTGAATGATTTAGAAGGTTCCTTTGAGCGTTCAACATGACAAACAATAAATTTACACATGAAAGGTAAGTGGCGGAAAAGGAAGCACCTAATAGGTGTATACGGTGCTCGTGACTTGGAAAATTAAAGAGGAGCCGAAAATTCGGAAAGCGCAAGTGAAATAGATGACGAAATGTCGGGACGAGGAAGAACAAGGATGATGTAAAAGAAGTCGGTGAGAAGATGTCGGGGAGGTGGTCGGTGAAGATTCGTATTTATGAATTGACCAATGGACGTTAACAGCGCAACCTGTAACCGAATGAGAGCGGCTATGGCGCGAGGGAGAGAGGAAAGTAGGTTGAAAAGGACGAGGATGCGCGCCGGTGTGGGAACAAGAGGAAATAAGAAGTAGGCGTCCCGTTTTTCTTCCTCGTAGATTTTTCGAATCGCACCTTCCACGAAAACTCGCCCCCAGGCCATGAAATTTCGCGAGGTGAGATTTCAGCATTTGGCTTCGGCGAATTCTCGCTCCCATTATCGTTTAACCGTCGCTTTTTCCCAAACGAAATAACCCGTTCGAGTATTTAACTCGGCTCACAAATTGCGCTCTCGTTCGAAAGCGTTTAGAGAGTGAGAAGCGCTCCTAACCCGCTACGAAGTCTTTTTTGTTATTTGAAAAAAAAAAAAAAATTAGTAATGAACCATAAATTGGTTGACCGCTTCCTCGATTATCGCGGATAGTAGTGCGATTCTTTTCCCATTTACGTTAATACGATTTCATTTCTTTGCTCGGCTCTTGCGTACTTTATTTGTCCATTCATCCTTATCAGCACGACGTAACTATAAATTATACTTTTCAACTGAAAATTGCGCTTGCAAAACTCATGTCCATCCCCGGAGATTAAAGGCAAGGGATACCTTGTTAACATTTTCTCTAGTGTATTTGTGTAATTATCCAAGTACTAATATCAATCTCTCTCTCTCTCTCCCCCCCCCCCTCTATCTATCTATCTATCTATCTATCTATCTCTATCTCTAAGGTATACTCAGTACATCGTTCCCTCGCAAAAGAAGAAACAGCATCTGCTTCTATTTCGTGTACATATAGGTATGTTTCACTTCTTTCTTCCTCATTCTCTCATGCCCTTCTGATACCCCCTCCCTCACCACGCTCGCTTGTTCTCCCCCTAAGGTATACTAACTTTAACCCTTTCTCCATTCCTGTCACTTAGTCAGGGACGTCGTTATGTCTGGTTTAATAAGCTACATATGTGTTTTCAAAGTATGTCATGACTTTTTTTTTTATCTCCGAAGGCTTCTAATGCAAAAGATTTGCTCGTTGAAAGCTTCGAACTAATTGTACTGTCGTGCGAAAAAAAAACATAACAAAATATATGTTTATTTAAAATTTCCTTACGTAATACAACTATTGATACATATAATAATGCCTTATTTAATACGTAATTTTTTAATAAATCTGAATAATATGTTCGCTTTTAAATTGAAAATTATTCGATGAACATTTAAACGATACTGAACAATTTCTAAAGTGTATGAATAATCTTAACATGTAAGCGAGTGCTCGTAAAATTAATTTAACTGTACAATAAGCTTTAATCTTGCAAGGATCAATCTTGCAGCTCAATTAATATAAAAGCAGTTGACAGTGACTAAATAACAAGGAGCACCTTAAAAGTCCCTTAAATGAAAATAGACAAGGAAAACATTGAAAATCCAGCAGTTATTCCTATTCCCATAACAATAAATCGCTATCGGGAAAATTCCTCTTATAATTGCGGTCGAGGTAAAGTTGTGGCACCCGTTTAGTAATCGGACCCTCAAAACGGTCAAATCATGCCGTGACGCCAAACAAGCCATTTGAAATCCGTCATTAAATGCCGAGTAAAAAGTGCCTGGTTGACAGGATCACCAATTCGGCTAGATAAAAATCAAGAGGAAGAGC
>NW_011948414.1:3342372-3442197 GCF_000503995.2 Ceratosolen solmsi marchali | reverse complement strand
GAGAGAGAGAGAGAGAGAGAGAGAGAGAGAGAGATAGGCGAGACAGATAGAACGAGGACGAAGGAGAAAGAGTAAGAGGGCAAGTAAGTAAGCATACACGCGTACGGATCGGCGTCGTCGCCTACGCGGCCCCGCAGGTATATCAAGGCTTTCCTCGTTTAGCCTCGCTCGTAAAACGATAACCTCCCCGCTAAAACCACAACCGCCGCCACCGCCACCACCGCCGCCGCCGCCACCGCCGCTGCCGCCGTTGCCGTTGCCGTTGCCACCGCCGCTGCTGCCACCGCCACCGCCACCGCCGTAGTCGTCGCTCTCGACTCGAAAACTCGTCGGTCTGCATTCCAGTGTTTCGCCGAGCATCGTTCTTTGCAGACGTCCTGTGCGCGAGCCGACGAGCCTGTGTCCCATCCGCGACGAGGACGACGGCGCCGTCTGGCATGGAGGCCGCGTTGATGCTCGCCGGGAAGTGCGCGGACGCGTAGGTGTCAGCCCGACCTTGGCTTCACTGGATGCTACACTGACATATAAGGGTGAGTCTTGATATCGATGGGGATTATCCTGACCCCGGAGGTGCTCGCCGAATCTCTGGAAGCAGTCAGGGGGCGATCGGCGGGGAAGGTCGAGCGGACTTTACGCGCACTTAACAAGATTACAATCGGCACGAGCGGTTGATACCGGCATCGCGACATAAACATCGGGAGGCGGAACCTTTTCGTTTTATCTTTTAAGAAATAAGCCGGAGCGCTCCTACGGTCCAGAGTACCTACGCCACATATCCTCTCATCTAACACTTAACGATGAATCGCATGAAAAAGTTGTTAAATTATATCAACGAATTAAGGGTTATTGGGGCTCTTACGAATTTAAAAGAGAGTTCGTTTTTACTGCCGTATTATTACTCAATTTAGCTTTGCATCCTCGTGCCCATGTCCATTCGTAAATACTAGTGTGCCAAATGTTTCAATTCGCCTTTTAATTGCCCTGCAAAGTGCACTCGTTTAACGATGGCAAACGCTGTCGGGGATGGGTCAGGGGAAGACACACAAGAGAATTTTCAATACGGCGAAATGGTTGCCTAGCGCCGTCAGATTTTTTTTTTTTATTTTTTTTTTAATTTTTATTATTTTTTTTTTTTTTTTTTTTTTTTTTAATTATCTTGCGAATTAGGAAGGGGGTAAGGATATCGTAACAATGCGCTATGATCGATTAGATATAAGTGTCGCCTATTCTTTTTAACGATTCTACCGAAATTGTAAAGCATCGATAGACACATCTTTGGCAATTTACCTTATAGTAATTGATTTGCATTTCGTAAATTTAATATTTTATGTCCTGCTATATCCCGAATACGCCGCTAATATTTTTCGGAAATTTACCGATCAGTTAGTTTATGTGAATGTTTATAATGTCAGCTTCTACATTCGTCTTCCATTGCAATTCGAAAACTTTGTGTGCTATGCTATGAAAAATATGTCGCTAGAATGTCGATCGACATGCGATAATTCAACTTTGTCCACGCCGTTGCCAATTTTTCTTCTCGATAAATGAAGAAGTCAAACATTAGTTAACACTTAACAGTGTGGGAGAATTTAATTTAAGATTCTTTAATGTCACGCTTTAAAGGCTGAAATCCGTTGCTTTTTCGCGGCACCGATGAATGCAATAACAAAACAAACCAATTTACACGATCAATGATAATGTGAGGAAAGTCGTGAATTTGTATTACTTACTTATCTGGGCATTGGATATATGGAAGTCGTGATATTGCGTCGGTCGAGAGTGTCAGCACCGTATAATTTCATAAGCCCACGCATTCAAAGAATTCATATTAAGTAATTTTTATTAGAAAACTGGAGCATACAATTTTCCGGATAACGTGTCATTCCCCACCCTCATCCACCCTCATCCACCCTCATCCACCCTCATCGTCCAAACATTTTGCCCCCTTTATCCCCATAAAGATCGCGCTCTTTGGCTTATCTAGCTGAACGGCATGAAAAAAATGTGACAAACACTGCGTGCAGAAGGTCGTCGTTTAATGCAAAAAAAAAAAAAAAAAAAAAAAAAAAAAAAAAAAAACTTGATGGATTCTTGAAAACACAACAGTTGTTCACAATAATAATAGCATCATAAGCATTACAAAAGATTTTAAGATTAAAGGGAGCAACAAGTTGAAAATGGCTTTCCGATCGGGCAGTGCTTTATTAAAAGGCAGGCGGCCGAGGTAGAAGTTGAGGCAGAGGCAAAAATTTATTGCACCGAGGGCCGAGGAGTTGTTGCTCTCGCACCGGTCGCTGCTCGAGCGACTGTCCGGGCGGACGCCAGAGGGCGTGTGGCCGGTGTCGCCGCCCTCGCCCGCAAGAGCCGCGATTCCCCCGCGTGTAGGCAGGAGGCGCGAGGAAGTGGCTCCGGGACCCTTTCCATCCTGCAGAATTTGGCCGGTTGTTTGGGCGCACGCGCTCGATAAGTCGAGGGCCACGAGCTCTTTCAAGTATTTATTTTCAATGGCGGGACGAGCCGGAGGTGGGCCTTGCCTTTTCCATTAGGCTTTACGGCCAGCAAGTGGCTTTGGAAATCGGCTCGGCCGAGCGGAGCCTTGAGACTCGGGAAAAAAAGGATATACGAAAAGTGCACGTTGCCCAGTGATGCATAAGGCGATAAATAAGAGAGAAAGAGGGAGACGCAAGTCGGAACATGGGAAGTAAAGCTCTGCACTACAGCAGCCAACCGTGCGATTTTACTTCCTTTTTTGCTTCTCGCGTCACTCACTCACTCACTCACTCTCTCTCTATCTTATCCCTACCCCCATTCCTCCTCTTTTTCCCCGTCAAGCCTTTTCGATACCCATATCTGCCTGCCAAATGAAAGAGAGGGAAAGACGCAGCAGCCTTCATCCAACATTTGTTTCCGCTCTCGCCTTGTTGTAAGAGAAGGAGGTTGGGGATAAGCGAGCATGCGGGGGTGGGGTGGGGTGGGGGGCCACGTTTTCGCTACCATTTCGGCATGCAATAGGAATGCGTCGGTCCTCGAGAGCAGTTCGAGGAAGGAGCGCCGAGGAAACGATGCATTTTTTAGAGAATCGGACAGAGAGCGAGAGAAAGAGGGAGGGAGGGAGAGAGAGGGAGAGAGAGAGGGGGAGAGAGAGAGAGAGAGAGAGATACGAAAAAATACGAATGCATCGTTAATCCCTATGGATTAAAAAAAAGAAAAAAAAAAAAAACGTAAAATGTCAACGAGTCCCCATCAACTTGTTTTTCCTTTTTTTCAAGATTTGAATGACTTGTCTCGCGCGCCGTCTATGATTCATAAACCATTTCTTATATACTTCGTTTTCAATATGTAAATTATACATATAATACGAGTTATACAAGTCTCTTAACACTTATAATCATCGAAATTCGCTTTGCTCGTGTGCCATCACACTCTAATTTTAATAATCTAAACACCTTGGACGAACAAAATCACGTAGCTCGTGTGTAGTCTTCTCGTATATTTATCCTAATATTGGCTTATTTGTCATTTAAAATGAAGCACTTCGGGATCGCATTTTCCATCACTCTTCGATCGCCTATTTCAGTCTATTCTAATTTTTCGTTCGATAATATTAATTCCTTATAATTAAAATTTGTAGCATGCTAAATGCACAATACCATTGGCCTTCGCTCCCCGCTCCAATTCACTTATCTTTCATTTTCCATACTAATTTTGCTTCTTCTTTTGCTCGTATTAATTTTAATTATTGAAGTAATGAAAACTTAGTATTTCCTCGCGTTTGAAATGTTCGATTGCAACAACATTAATTACATTACCATCGTGAAATTCAACTAAGTGAAAAAAGATTTTAATACAATAGTCAAGATATATTATTATTTTGGTTCGACTGTCAAGATAAAGATTAATTGCTTCATTAGATTCTGGAATGTATAATAAAAATTTTGATGAGAACGAAGTTTTTCTTTCTATTTCATTTTTATTTTTATTTTTTTTTAAATTTACCGTGTAACATAAAATCAACTATCAATAGTATTGTATTGTGTATTTGGTAGTGAAAATATAAAAGGTAAATTGAAGAATGAAACGATGTTTTACAATTGAATTTAAATACATATTTATCTATTAATTTATAATATCATAATAATGTATTAAAAAATAATTTCAATCATGGCAATTTCGATGTCAGAACTACTGCCTCGAGATGAAAATCCCCAACGTTTATAAGGAAAAGTATAATAAAATATTATTCCTATACTTTGAAGTGATGTAAAAAATATTCGAATTTTTGTTAAGACTAATAAAAATAATAATAATGGAAGATTGTCGTTGAATCGTTTATGAAGATTCCATAACGATTGAAGACGATTAAAAATATCATTAAAACTAAACAACATTCTTTGCGATTCACGTCTTCTACTTTAATGTCATAATTAATCCATAAGCCGAGATATTAAATCTATCTTTTTAAAGCAAATACTTGAATATTAATTACGTTGAATATTAATTTTTGGCGTATTTATTTAGCCAAACTTGAAAAGACTGTTTTTTTTTTTTTTATTTTATTTTTTTTTTTTATTTTAATATAAAGTTGAATCGCTAAATAGTCATAATATCGTTAAATCTTAGCCTTTAAAACGTACTGTAAATTATCTTTATGTTGATATCGTCAAAAAACATCGTTACGCCAGGTTATATGCAATGGATACATTTTGCTTTTATGGAAATCCAATTGAAAATATAAGTGAAATATATTTTGGCGAATGATTTTTCAAAGAAATTTTCTTACCGATTGGTTTCGTCAAAACGATTATGTTTTAAAACTCGTTTCGTTTTACACAAATGACGGGTTGGATATTTTAATTAAGATAATGTATTCACTCGGTTCATTATTCTTGACAAAATTGAATCTGATTAAAATCACAACTGCTCGGCAAGAAATAAATAATGATCAAGATCCAGATCCAGAAAAATAATAATAATATTTATAGGCGCGATATCTTTGGATACGTTTTACAGTCAATCAATCGATGAAGCCTCGTAAAATTTTAAAAGAATTTAATTTTTTTATTTATTTATTTGTTTATTTATTTTTTTGTTTTGTTTTTTGTTTTGTTTTGTTTTGTTATTATTATTATTATTATTATTATTATTATTATTATTATTATTATTATTATTATTATTTAAATCTCATACATTTTATGAGAAGCACAATATTAAGTGTTTAGTGTTTAGAGTGTTTAGAGCGAGCAGCCGATCAATTCTGATTAAATTAAAATCTACATTAAATATAGAATCCGTTACGTTGATAAATGTTGAAACACGTATTGCAATTATTACAATGATAATTTTATTGATATATTTTATAAACTTGAGAAATTTCGTCTTACGTTATTACTTCCTGCATCATTGGAACAATATCGTTATTTATAAACAAACGAAATAGATAAGATTTCTACAATATTAATTCTATTTTTATTATTAAATAATGAAAAGAGACAAGTCAAGGTCCGCTGCTCGACCAACAATTACTAAAACAAACAATTCACACGCGTTTAGTTGTTGAAACAATAAATGGGCTTACATAAATTATCATTTAAAATAAACTGCACTTATTAATATAAGTGATATCTGCAGGATTCTAAGCGCAGTTCTAAATTTTGTACAATATTGTAAATGTTGATATTGTTAAATGATATACGTTTTACTTACACACATGCGCACGGGCGTTACGAAATTTAAGAATTAATTTGAACAGACTGTCCCGTTTCCCTAGAATTGCAGACTATTTGTAGAAAATAAGCTAGAATTAAAGTTTGAGCTACAATTACACGTCGTCGATAAATTTCGAAAGTATCTGGACAAATGAAATCGTGGGATGGAATGCCATTCATTAAATGGAACCATTTTCGCATAATTCACTTTAAAAATACCTTAAACTGTGTTTGTTATTATGAATGAACTCGATTTTACAGGACTATGCAATCGACGTATTGTACCGGGTACAAGAAAGCCGATGATCCCGAAAACGTTAGTACAATCGCTCACGGCGCACAAAACGACGTACTTTTGTGAAAAAGTGTGGAGTCTTAAGGAGAAAATGAGGGACCTCCTTTCTTGGGGGTCCATAATCGGACGCATCCTCGGGTGCCCACTAAAATGCCTGGAGAATTTTAAAAAATGTCAACCCCCGTGGTGGCGTCCTCGTTCTTCTCTCCCGTCCCCTTGCAGTACCGCTCGATCACCCCCGCCCCATAATCCCTCCTTCTCTACTTCTGCCTTTCCCTCGCCACCAGTGGGGCCATTCTACACATTTACACGTTCCGCGTGCCAAAAGCTCTCTGACGTTTTCATTCTTCGTGTTTCTCCTTCTTTTTTCCCCCTCTCCGTCCCTTCCCACTCCCTCACTCCCTCACTCTCTCTCTCTCTCTCTCCCCCTCTCTCTCTCTCCCTCCGTCCTTTTTGCGCAGCGTATTCGAGAACTTCTATGCACGGTAGCCCCGCATCTTCGCCCTTCTTTCGTTCCTTTCAACTGAAAAACGAGTTTATCAAGTTTTATGGGTTTTGTATCCGCGCCCGTTTATACGTGCAAATGAATATTTTCGCTATTGTCCTTTTTGCTTTTTTTTGTGTGTGTGTGTGTTTTTTTTTGTTTTAATGTTTTGCTCCACACGCACGATTGAAAGAAAGCGAGTAACGTGACAGGAAGAGGGAGAACGAGACAGACAGACAGACAGACAGAGAGAGAGAGAGAGAGAGAGAGAGAGAGAGAGAGATAATATTTGGAATATGTCACCCGTGCACAAACGCATGCGATATGTGATTGACGGGGAACATATTTCGGTTGAGTTTTCGGGAAGAGAGAAACGTAGGCATATGTTATTTTAGCTTCCAAGTCTCTTCGTTTGTTTATCCATATATTTATTCTCGTATAATTTTCTCATTTTAAAAGTTGTATCATTCGGTGGCGGAAAAGAATCTTTATGATTTGTTGCACGATGTTTTTAGTTTATTCGTCTACTATATAATATTGAGAGTTTATTTTTGAATTCTAAGATACGTATGTTTTACTTTACTTCATCTAACCTTTCAACGCAAACTATTTAAAGTGAGAATTATGAATTTTTTTTTGCTCCTCTACGTAAATCGAACCTCCGTCAATCAATGCGCATTTCATTCTAGATTCATTTTTCAACGAGGGAGAGAGAGAGAGAGAGAGAGAGAGAGAGAGAGAGAGAGAGAGTAAGAGATAGGGAAGATAAGAATTTTCCACGAGCCTGAAGATTCATCATTTTTGAAAAATAGCACTTAAAACGATACTTCAAAATCTATTCACAGCTTCAATAACCACAAATTGCTTTTATTATACATATAGCTTCTTAACACAATTGTTATCTATCCAACATATCATCCTCTTGAAGAATAAGCGACGCCTGAAATATATCAAATGCGAGCCTTAATAACGAACCCTCTGTCATAACAGTGTATGCCTACAAATTTCATTCAGGTACAAATATGTCCTAACACATCCATTCCAAAGCCATCTCCATAAATATAAATGAGTGGTTGTTCATCCACAGTGTGATAGGGTATCGGGAGGGACGGTAAATAAATACACGACAATCGCATGCAGTTTTTGACAGTGTAAATATTGGTGTTTGTGTTACGCGTATGAGTGCGCGTAGTCGTAAATTTGCCCGTTTTTATGAAGGATTATCGCACGTCCGTATTTACTGAGAAAACACTACGAGGAAGAGGAGGACGATTTCGGGGATATCTCGTCACGCTTAATCGAAAGAGTCATTGGCTGTGTGAGTTTGTTTAGGTTCTTGTATGGCTGATAGTTTTTGTGTGTCTATAGATTATCGTGTGCGACCGCATCGGTTTTTATTCCATGAAATTTGACGCTCGCTATTATTCACCGGCATTTCCCACTTTTCTTTCGATTTCCTCTTGGCACCCTCCAATCATCCCCAAAAATTGTACAACCCAATGCGATAAAGTGTCTATTGTTTTTCTCCCTCTTCTCTCTCCTCTTTTCTTTTACACCATACTTGCACGCACTCTGAACCCCCTCCGTGCAAGGGTCTTTATAACAATATTATGGCTTCCGGTTGTTCCATTATTCGATCTTTTCCCCTACGCTTCCGCCGAATCGAAAGTCGAACAAATTCACCACCTCCAGGCTTCTGTAGAATCGAAGTTTTATCCCATACATATGCCGGCGTGACTTTACTTCGCGACACGCACCTATCTTATCAGTCTCAAAGAAAGAGAGAAAAAAAAAACAAGGAGGAGAAAAATTTACAGCCTTGTAACATGATGATGATGATGATGATGATGATCATCATGATCATCATCATCATCATCATCATTAGCATCATCACCGATGATATTTCCTATGGTCTCAGCTATGGTTGTTTTCAAGTGAAATGCAGCCATGTATGAGTAGATGGGCTGATGGGCAGATTTCCGTTCCTTTCGATTCGACGATTATACTGTATGGAGCCCGTTTTGTGTATTGTGTAATGCGTTTGTAGAGGCAGGCATAGTTGGGATTATTATCGAATCGGCAATGAGGAAGGTAATGAGAAAAAAAAATGGCGTGCGGTTGAGTATCCGTAACGTGTTTATTAATTGTATGCCTCGGGGGAATGAAATTCCGAGAGATTTTTTTTTTTTTTAATTTTTGTTTGTTTTTGTTTTATACCAAATAATGAGGCAAAGTGCGAGTTTTGTGTATAATGAGATACGGCTAGTGCGTTACAGCTTTTATTTACGATGAATATGATAATGAGCGTTGTAATAAGGGAAAGGTTGTCCATAATGTATACGAGCGAATTTGAAATGTACAAAAAGTTCTAAATTTCCGCGCATGCAGAGATGTGTTAATAAAACATTTACGCGGCCTTAAAGCCACTTTTTTAATTAAGTTAGCAAATATGAGCTGAACGTGTTAATTGAGTCTTATATATATATATATATATATATATATATATGATTGGATTTAATTTTAATTAAGAAAGAATGTCTTTTTAATCCTATTTATCAAACTTTTGCGTGTACTGATTTATCAATTGTATCGTAGCGGCGCAATTATGACGGCCAACTCGTCGACAAATTTTACAATTTTTACTCGGAAGACTAATTATCAGCAATTTTGCGAAACGATTGTAATCTCAACTACTCGATATTACTTTACATCATACTCAATTGATTTTCAGCTTATGCAACAAGCCTCGCCTTGATAAGGCCCAAGAATCAAGACTCGATCGTTTCAAATCCAATAACATTGACCAATAATCAATTGAACGGATATTGCAAGCACGAAAAAGTATAGCGAAAATAATTAACGGACAATCAAACTGTCGATCGAACTCTCGCCTTACATCTCCATCCTCCGCTCAAAATCCACGGCGAAAATATCAAATATCTGCTGGATATGTTTAATTCAGAATGGAATATAAATTCACGACACGCAGTTAATAACGCCTTTTACTACGCGCGTTTAATTATTGAAGCGGAGGGAAATTATTTCTCTTATTGTATTTGGCTGACAGAGTTATACACTTCCTGCAAACTTTTCTCTCTCTCTCTCTCTCTCTCTCTCAATATTCAGATACACTTGTAGTTCTTCGAATGTGGCGTAAAGTCGACTCGAAACGACCGAAGCGCGCACCACGTTCGGTTCACGTAAATCGACGGCTAAATCTCGTCAGCCTACTTGCGATGCCAGCGATCATTAGTCGATGATGGGTAAGGCTCACCGGGCACGGGGATCCCCTCGAATTACCGCGAAATACAGTGAAAATGTGAAAATGCACGTAAAGGGTAATCTGGCATCGGATTCGCTTCGTAGTCCCTCGTCGTCCAGTCTCAATGCGAGCGGCGTAAAAGCCGAGAACGTGCCGCCGATGTGGCATGGCGATAAGGTAAGAAATAAAGTGCGAGGGCGGAAGGGCACGTGCTGCACGCGAGATCACCATCCAGGCGCGGCTATATCTCCTTTCCTTCCGTCCATCACGGGGGCAGCGATGCCTCGCATGGCGCCCAACGATATTCTGTTCGGGTCCAGCTTCCGTGCGGACCTCCCCGGGAGGAGTAGTGGAGAAAGCATGCGTCGCACAGGGCCACACACGCGGGAAGCCGACGACACACGGGATCCCGGAGTTTTCCCTCAGGCGAGAGAGCTTCCAGTGACGGGATGAAGTGTCACATAGGGTGGAGTGTAGTGTAGTACCGTGCGGTGAACGATCGATGTATTAGTGTAATTGATATCGTTTTGTAGTGCTGGTCGTAAGCGGCTTTAGAGTACCATCTCCTCAAGACCCTCGGAATCACGATTTTTTTTATTTTTATTTTTTTTTATACAAGAGTATATGGAAACGTTAAGGTTAAATTAATAGCTCTCTCTCTCTCTCTCTCACTCTCTCTCTCTCTCTCTCTCTCTCACTCTCTGTGTGTTCGCGCGTCAAAACAAAAATCTATTTTCTGAGATATTTATCGGAGATGGGAGAAAGTACATTGAATTTAAGCGTCTATAATCGAAAGTATAAAGTGTAAAATAACACAAATACCGAAATAATCCGTAATCCATAATGTATCTTTCTTGAGATTATTGAAATGTTCCCGTAAACAGTTGCCATTTGTGGCTAAGATGCTATTAAAAAGTGTAAATAAACTACTGTCGTCAAGTCATCGGCAATATTAGATTATTTATCGAGAATTAGATAGTATTAATCGATGTACATTGGCAATTTAATTTGAGAAAATCGTGGTTACTATACTATACGTCGATGGGGCGTTTAATTAAATACGACCGTATGTATAAATTCTCGCGTTTGGTGGGGGGAGGGGGGTGGTGGTGGTGGTGGTGGTGGTGGTGGTTGGTAGTGGTGGTACGATAATAAACATTTTAGGTTCATCGCTGCTGGAGTGCTTTTTATCTCATAGATAAATTGAATTGAAACGAATTGTCGGAGGTGTTGAGATCGGTTTACATTAACGGCATTAATTAAAATTAAGTTTTTTATATATTTTTTTTTAATTTACATAATAATTTCAAAGTATTTATTTAATGTATTTATTTAATGAATTTTATAATGTATATTATAATATTGATAAAAAGGAAGGATGTTCATTTACGTTTAATGGTGTGAATTGCGCAAGAGCCGTTGCGAACGAAGTAATTTTCTTTCTTATTAAAGAATTAGCCAGGGAATTGCGTCGGCATAAGCGTACGAAGCATAAATGCTAGATGAAGCTCGTCTTCGGCAATGTACTTTACCAGACTTTTAGCCACGGGTGAGGATGAGGTTTATTTAGAAAATGGCCGAGCCAGCAATGAACGGAGGAAAGAAATGCCGTAAATTTCGTGCGCGCATACTTTCCCACCAAGTAATTAAAGTATGCCACGGCTCGTGTTCGCTTGTTCGACACGCGCAATTATCCGCGCTGTCGACAAATTAACACATCGACGATGGGGTCTACGATCGGTCGGCTGTCAGTGAAGATCGTTGGTTTGCCGAATCGGAGTGGAATGAGGAGAGCCGTTGGATGGTTATTCGTGGAACGGTAGTGAGGCGTAGTGGCTCGATCGATCCGTAGCCGATCCATCAATGTCCGGTGCGCGAAAAATCCCGGAAACGGGATGAAAACCCGTAGTGTGCGAGTCGGTAGGGGGAAGCACCCGTTTGGCGAATGTGCGGCCGCAGCGGCTCCGGTTTCAATGCACGGCCAACTCATCGTCGAGGGCAGGTGAATTCGATCGCCACGTCGAATTCAATAACCTTCTCGTCCCGTGCCCGAGGCCTTGCACTTTGCACCTTTCGGCGCGTCCTCTTTACTCGACGATTCTCGAATCCTCGGCTCCTTGTCGATGAATTTCAAGCTTCCCATTCCCATTACGATCCTACGATCACGAACGGCCAATCCTCGGCAGCTGGCCTTTCAATTTCCGCCTCCAGTCACACAATCCATTTTCATCCACGATTAAGCTTGAAGTGAACTTATTATTTGGGATGGTAGCGGGGATGGGGTGAATTTCAGTCTCAGCTTCTTCGCACCTCTTTCTTGCATCGCTGCTCTTTCTCGCAGATTATTAATAATGCGTGGCTAACGAGGAGCTGCAATTTTCAAGCTCAACGAGAATTTTGCATTTTCTCGAAGGAGATGCTGATTCATAGCTCGATATTAGATTTAGCACGTAGATTGGATCTAAAATTTTAAATGCTAATTCGCTGGAATCGAGGGATTTATCATTGTACAATACTTAACATATGGAATTTTAATTTTGTATTTGCTTTGGGATTTATGCCCATACACTTACGATTTGTTTCAATAAACCACAACGGTTATTATAATCCCCTTGTCGTAATTAGTTGTAATTACAGCTTCAATTGGAATTTCATCTACGGCGGATATTGTCATCGATAAATGTATTTGCTGGGAAAAGGGGCTCCGATTCGACGATACCAGGACATATAAAAGTTGCGATCGCGATAAATACGAGACGATTTAATAAACAATCACGCCATCAGCAGGGCTTATCGATCCCTAATACACTTTGTTTAACTAATTAGCAGGCATATTTTATCATACACACGAGATCTAAATAAAGTGTCGGCGCACCCAACTTGTCAATAAAGAATCAACGAGAGCGATAAGATACGTTCGCAAAATTTGCAATATCCCGCGCTCGATTAGGCAGATCGCCTCGAGTAATTACGGGAAGAAGGAGAGGAGTAGGAGGAGGAGGAGGAGGAGGTCATGGAGGTGGAGGTGGAGATGGAGGAAGATGATGAGAATGAGAATGAGAATGAGGATGAGGATGAGGATGAGGATGAGGATGAGAGTGAGGAGGAGGAAAAAGAAAAGGAAAAGGAAAAGGAAAAGGCGCTCGACTTCATTAATAATAGAGCGTATAAACGATGGAAGGCGCAGCGTGAAAAGACAATAGGAACGTCACTATCGCCATTCGCGGGTCACTCGCTGCTTCCCTCCTTATACGGCCACGAGCAAGCTATCGATCAATTTGCCTCGGCCTTCTTATCTCTCTCTCTCTCTCTCTCTCTCTCTCTCTCTCTCTCTCTCTCTCTCTCGACTTTCGTCGCTCGACATGGACAAGGGAGTCCAGAAATCCAGCGGATGATGATTGCCTGCGCCGGGCCCGCCTCGGTATTAGTCCCGTTGCGTCATACGCGTGGGTGCATTTCCACACACAAAAATGGAAACTCGCCTGCCAGCGAGGCTGCCCTCATCCCGTCGGCAATAGCGATCCGAGCGATATCCGGTTGAGGCAATAGGCCGATCTCTTTTGGCACGTCGTCGCCTGCCTCGAAGGCCAGTGCCTCTCGTTATGGGGAAAGTATACCGCGACATATTGTTTACGATGAGTTTGGATGAATTTCTCTGATCGAGGTGGGGTGGTTGGTGGTTGAGGGAAGGAGATAAAAACCAAAAACACGGATCATCGGAATACTACGTTGTTTCCTTAATTGGCGATGATTTCTTACCGTTTTCGGGCAATTCTAGTTGAATATTCTTATTGGAGATGTTGTGGAAATGAATCGTATCCGTGAAATAAATCTCCATTCGGCTTTCTGGTACTTTCACGGAAGTGAGTTCGACGAGTCTGGCTATTGGACGCGCGTCAATTATTAAATTGTTTTTCAGTCAAATAAATGATTTGTCATCTCGTTACTTTTTCGTACACTCTCTCTCTCTCTGCCTCTCTCTCTCTCTCTCTCTCTCTCTCTCTCTTTCTTTCTTCATTTTTTAGAGTATATATATATATATATATATATATATATATATATGTGCGTGTGAGCGCGCGTGTCTATTGGCGTAACGGCGTACTATATTTAACTCGCAAACTAAATTTGCGCGAGTCCCTTTGCCATTTCCCCCGCAAATACGTGGCGATCCGGAGATGCGAATGAGAATAGAAGACTTAATATGAAATGGGCAAATATTTAGATTGTACTAATGGCTTTGTTGGTGATTTTCAAATTGTAAACTTTGTAAGCCAAGTGGAAATGAATGCAGGGAATGCCCAAGTGTAATACGAGCTCGAGGGATATATGTAGGGCAGATGTATGTCGGGTCACGAACGGTCACGAACGCCGTGATTATGAAAATGTCATTTATTTATGGTAATAAATGCGCGGAGCTGAGAAATCGAGCGGCAGCCGTACGAGAAAATGAAGCCGGCGAATGTCGGAAGTCATGGAGCTCGCGATGCCAATTGAGCTCGAGTCGTGCTTACAAGGGCCGTAAAATTTTGCGGAATCAATTTCGAGGAAACGCTCAAATGCATCCACCGAGTGGCTAAACAATCGGCCAATTTAATAAAGCCAGGAAAGTAAACATCCTCCTCGTGCCCCACGCCTCCGGATCATTACGCAAGGGGCGAGGGGAGTCGGGGCGAGGGTCTGGCGAGCGAGGCGTCGTCGGCCGGCATCGTGCAAATAATCCTGCAGGAACACGTAATCGGCGAATTAAAACCACCGACAACGTGCGTCACGTATCCATGTGTGTACCGAGCTCGTATGCACGTGGTTTATTATATTGCGCGGTGGCAGAGCTTCGTTCCTCGTCCCATCTCCCTTCCGCAAGAGAGCAATGGCTTTACAAGGGCACGTTTATAATGACGCATTCGATTCTCGAGATTAAGCATAAAAAGAAAACAGTTTGTAAGTGTGCGCGGATCGATCGAGCTGCCTCCGACATACAGGATTACTTTAAAAGTATCGGGGACGAACTGTTTGGCCACGTTAACAATAAATGAAAAATGTTGTTGCTCTTTTCGATATTACGCAATGTATGCGAAAATGAGAAATTACGGCCCATCAGCGCCAATGAGCTTATATTTATTATACCGCCCGTTGCAATTATAGTACATTAACCTCAATTGAACGTATCATTTAACTAATTTGGCCGTATTGTGCAGCGAATCGGTACTAACCGAGATGTAATATACGTATAATGGCAAATATATTGCAATCAGGAGTAGTAAAGTCACTGCGAAAGATCGCGTAAATATATAGATTTTGGAACGTAGTAGTACCTCGAGAGGTTAGCCATCACACCACGGAATCCGCCTCACACGCACAGCGCACGCACGCGCGCGTTCTTTTCACGTACGCATTCGCATAGGTTTCTCTCAGAGGACGCTCATCGTTCCTCAATTCCTCGGCAAGGATCCCATGGCGGAAGAGGGCGCGCTTGCAGTCCTGCCGAGCGAGTGTCCTTCCGTCTGTCTTCGTCTTTGACTCTCTCTCTCTCTCTCTTTCTCTCTCTCTCTCTCTCTCTCTCTCTCTCTCTCTCTCTCTCTATGTCCCTCGCTCCCCTTATCCTCTCCTCTTCTCACCTGGCGTTCTCGTGCAGCCGAGCGCTCGCATTTTCGCGATGTCCTCTCCTTGTCTTGGCTTTTTTCCCCTCCTGGCATCTCCTTCGTCTCGCACCTTCGGAGCGAGAGAGGCGACTCTATAGCCGAGGCCGACATCGTATAGCGCCGCCTGCCCGACTTTTGTCGCTGCCTGTACGAGGTGGACGAGGAGGCGCTCGAGGATCTTTTGCCGCGCGTCTCTGTGTACGTGTGTCTTCTCTGTCCGACCGGGGACTATCGCGAATAAACTTGTTTTCTCGCTGCTGTTCTGACGATTAACATCCCATATTTTGGCCATAGTCGACGCTGTCCTTCCTATCTTCGCCTGAAATTTATCTAATCGCTCGTCTAAGATTCAGCGGAGCAGATAAAGTGGCGGCTTCGCTCAACATCGATACTATTAGTCATGTTTTTCACTCGCCACGTCGCATTAAGGAACAATGATTGAACGAAGGGAATCTACGCTGCTTGCGAGCTTCGAACCTCGCGCGTTCTCCATCATCACGGTACTCGACCTTGGCACTTGCACAAATTCAGCAGCTTTAATCGCAATGCGAGCCACACTTTATACTCGGCGTAATTCTCCGACTCTCCTGCAGTATTCGTCTCAATGCCCTCCTTCCTCTCTTCCTTCCCCTTTCCCTCCTTCCTTCATTGTTCCCCGACATTGTTCGCCTTCTCTCTCTCTCTCTCTCTCTCTGTCTCTCTCTCTGCCCGTTCGCATTCCCGCGAGGCTTCATCGTGAGAGTAGCGCAATCCGCGTTTATTATGTGGAGGGTCAGACCCTGAGCCCTTTTTCGATCGGAGGCGCCGATTTGCTCGTTTCTTTTTGCAAAAAAAAATATATATATTGAAAGAGAGAGAGAGAGAGAGAGAGAGAGAGAGAGAGAGAGAGAGAGAGAGAGAGAGAAGAACACGGAAAAGTATGTGTTTTGCGCGATTGTACCGCATTTTTACTCTTCTCTCACCCAGATATCTCTAACGAAATACTCGTCTAAAAACAGAATAAAATTAACAAAATTGACACAATTTCATCTCCAACTATCCAAAATTGCAGAATTATTTTAATCTACGCAAAGTTTTGGTTAGTAAGTTTTTTTCCCAACGCTTATCAATGTAATCGTCGTGCTTAGCAGCAATCCCGTTTTTGTTCGATATTCCGTCGTCGAAACTTCTTGTTCAAGGAATATTTGATCTCACTCCAATGATCGATTCTCCAACAAACTACCGCCATAATTTATATGTTTTATAAACTTTTATGTGGTCTTATGCAGCAACGTTAGTCGGCACTTTACCTTCGTTAATACAAATCGAAAATTTCTTTTACTCCTCATCCCTCCCACCTCCACCCTCCCCATTCCCCCTTCCCACTTCACCCCTAGCCATCCCACCCGTACGTTAAATATAATAAGTTAATCGTAGTCTATAAAGTAGAGCGTTAACGATGGAAGGAGAAAAGGTTGGTTATTTTATAATTTATAAATGTCTGCAAAATTTTACGCTGCATTCCATTTTAGTCGAGGCCTCGGGAATCTTATTTACCGTATACAATGTTAAATCATTTTCAACGGCAATTTATGCGTTCCCGTGCTCTCATTTCTGCCGTATGCCGACGTTGGAAATTGAAATTTCATAGCTCGGGTTAAGAGCGAATTGTGCAATGAAAATTTCCCTCGTGTACGAGCGAATGAATGTCCCCTCGTCGACTAAATATCGAAGCAACACCGTCGACGTACATGTCACGACCTTCCTACCTAAACGGCACTAGACGTTAAAGGTCGTATTAGCCAAACTCGGGCCTCTATGCATCAATCCACGTCCGAGCGTTATCCTTCTCATCGAATGCCATCATTGGCCGAGTAACATAAGAAGAAGCGAGACGAGTAAAGCCGATTCTCAGGCTTTAGGACATACGAGGATCGTCTTATTAATTGCCAAAAGATGAATGCCCAAGGAGCCGATATTCTCTGCGGGTTGTAAGGGCCAGAGAGCAGAAGCAAACTCGCGACGATGGCTTGGGAAGAGGCCGCGCGAGGTAAAAGGGTTAAAATCATCCGTATAATCGGCGATGATTTACGTCGCTCGGCAGTGACTCGGAGTCTGTATCATAAAGCAATCTGTCTTCGAGGCACTATCGGGTTACGCGTCGGAGGTGCAGCCCCCGAAAATCGAGTGCGGCGAGGGCGGCGGAGGCGGGGACGGCGATACTCCTTGGGCTCGATAACGACCCGAGCAAAGGCTACCGCCGACAGAATCTCGCGGGCGGATCTTTGGTACCGCGGATAAAAGGGATGAGGGCGGGGGCGGGGGCGGCGGCGGTGGGAGGTCAGGTTGACAGTCGCTGGGCCCTTACGGAATTTGACTTCTTTATTTTCCTGCCGCCGCCACCACCGCCGTCGTCGCCGTTGCTCTCTCCTGGAATCCGAGATGCTCTATTTCGTTCTTATGCAGGCTAACGTGTATAAAGATCTTTTTTGCCTTTACAATTCTACCTCTTAACATTCTCAACATTCTTTCGGGGGAGATTGAGTTCTGGGAGTCGAGATGAGGAACGGCTCTTTTTACGATAATGTAAATATGTGCCTGCAATATCGCCGATACGTGCGCGTGTGCGTGCGCGAGTGTGTCCACTCTTAGATCGATGTCTCGAGTATTTCATTGCTGCCTCCACAACTCGCGATCGCGTGATTCGAGCTGAATTTCGCGCGCGCGCGCGCGCGCGCATATAATCTTGCGAAACGGTTTTGCTTCATTTTTAATTCGCATTGATTTATCAAAGGTGCGCTGGGGCCCAATTTTTCGAACGTTTGCGTAGGCTCGAGCGGTATATTTAAATAAACCAATAGTTGTTGAAATTACTTTTCGTGAACCAATAAATATCGGAATGCGAGGATTGAAATATTTTTATGACGAGCGCGGCGAAACAAGTGCAAAACACCCCATGGCTTTTATTATTGAAAGGAAAGTAACTTAATATAAATAGAATCAAGGAACGTTCATGGTTCAATTGTGGCTTGAAAGGAGCATTCGAGAGTTGATGTATAAATCATCGTGAGGACAGAACGTGCCACGGTTCGCCGCTGTGCATAAAATGGAGGTAGAGGAATAAAATAAAAAGAACGAGCGACGAGAGAAGGGGCGGGTGGGTGGGAGGGGGTATGGGGGATCCCTCTACATACAAAAAAAAAAAATGTCGCAGAGGGAAGCTGCAGCAGCTCGCCCTTCTCGAGTTTTTAGCTCCTATTCACCTGTTATATGCCGCCGGTATTTCGCCAGCGGAACTACCGCGTGCATCTATAATACACACGCGAATATTTATATGTGCATATGAAAATATAGATATATATATATATATATTTATTTATATATGCACGAGCATATGCGTGTGCATAAGAATAGCGGCGCACTTAAACAGACATGCAACGTTAAAACTGAATCGCGAGGCCGCAACAACATCCCACCTGTTGATTTTTATCGCGCTCCCGCTTGTGCTCGCGCGATTTCAAAAACGGGTTCCCTTTCTCCCTTTTCCACTCCCCCCCCCCTCTTTATATATATATATACATACATACACACGCGCGCGCATACGTATATGTAATTCTTTTTTTTTCTTTTTGCAAACTTTTCATTCCTTCTTTCTCTCGTGACTTTGGCTTTGTCTTTTTGTTACTCCGCAGCCACCGCCTTTGTTTTTTATTCCTTTTCGTCTGATTTCTTTTCTCGGACCCGTCGTCGGCCGCAGGTACAATACGAAGTTTTAGGTTAGGTTCATAAGACGACCTCTTAATCTTCCCGTTGCGCGATGCAAATTTTTTGCCGCGTCAATGGCTTTCGATTCTACGGATGGGATGACGATTCTTCTTCGACTCTACGCTGCGTCTACCACGTGAATTATTGTTTATCGTGTACGATGTTGTATCTTTAGATTTATCTCTCACCTTTGGATAAGATGGTATCGCCAATCGGGAATCTCAGCTTGTATAAGACCGTACTTTTGATTGATTTCATTCGTTTTTTATGTATGAATATTCGCGTCAAAATGACGCGATAGAATTATTTTTCAAAGCAGCCTTATCTTATTTCCATTTCTTTTAAATCGTAAATTCTAATGTTTTATTGTTCGTTTATCTCTTGAAATTGTCGATCGAAACGAAAGTATTTTTAACCGCTTTTGGTATTAATTTTCGACATCAATTATGGAAAATCATCGGGTTTAAACGAATCGTGATATTTCAGAATTAGGATTTACAAATAATAAGTTTTTTTTCTTCTTTTTTTTTCATCGTTTTTACAGAGAATGAAAGTATCGGTTGCTAAATAGATCGCTAAGATACCGCATTCAATGTGTTAAATCGTAATGCTATTATTATACGTACATTAGTTGCTTTGGTTTCATTCTTCGTAAATATGATTAAGCTTTCAATTGTGCTGATTTATAATTCATTAATATTCGTATTTATTTTTCATATAATATATTATAGAAATAAATAATAATAATGATAATAATGATAATAATAAATAATAATGATAATAATAATAATAATAAGAGAGAGAGAGAGAGAGAGAGAGAGAGAGAGAGAGAGAGAGACAGAGAGAGACAGAAACAAACAAACAAACAACAATCAAACTATGGATAAAGACCGTATATCCTGATATTTACCGAACTAAATGCTTGTGAGTTAAAGACTAACAAATTCTCATAATAGAACTTGAAATACTGACAATTTATCCGAAATTATATACAATTTAAGAATAAAAAAAAAATTATGAAAGTATTATATTATCCGTACCTTTGGAATTGTTTTAATTCCACTCGATCGATAAATAATGTATTTGCATTTATAGTAGCTATAATTTAGTCCTAAGCCGAAGGAAGGATTAAAAATGAGTAAAAAAAACTCGCTTATAACTGTAAACTGTAAACAAAAATGTGAAAATTTCGTCTCTACAATTAAAGTAGTGTAATACTGAAATTTATTTCACACCATGAGGTCTTTGCATTAACAGCGAGATTGGTGAAAGCGGCAATTTTTATACATTGCTCGTAACGTCAATTATTAAACTTACATACTCATTTCCCACATACTGTTTCCAACAATTTGCACGGATACCGTTCACCATATCTCGACCGTCTTTTCCATTCTAATCAACCAATCGAATATTTCCCAACACTCACATATTTACATTGTAAACGAAATCGATATTTCCTATCGTACATTCTCGTCGCTCTCTTGGCCCTCATAAATGACATACCGTGATCAATTTGGCTTTCAAGTTATCAAACGCGACGAGTGCTTTACACTCCAAAAAAAGAATAAAGTACAGAATAAGGCAATTCTTATGTCCCTGCATATATTGCAATAAACAGAAAAATGGGTTTCCTGCGGCAAACAAACTTGTATCCAAGACTATTAGCAATTAATTTTAATGGAAATAATGGTTAAAAGGCCCTATCGGCATTTCAAGCAAAGCTCAAATATATTGGATTAATCGATCCTTATGATTATTATTAATAGCGTCGACACTGTTTCTCCGTGCACTAATCCTTATTATAATCAATCTTTTCGATCCTCCAGAAATTAACGTGAAATAAAACACATAATTTCTCAACAGGCTATAAAAATGCGCAAAAAGGTAGACGAAAAAATCGGAAATCGAGACATAAAAGTTTATGGATCCCCAGACCACGGTTCTATATAACAGCGGCAGGAGCAATTTGCCAAAGTCACACTCCAGCGACTTTTCTACATGGCGCTCCTGTCGCAAATCTCTACGAAGGCTAAGGCTGCAGCGAATCGAAAAGTAGAAAAATCGATTTCTCCTATCTGTGTGCGTGCGTTTGTGCGAGCGTACGCACGCACGCGTGTTAGATAAACAGGCGTAAGGAGAACGAAAAAGGCAATCAAGCGAGAATTCGCCGCTTGTTTTTTCGTCGCCGAGCTTTTGGCGGGATCGACGACTCTA
Source organism: Ceratosolen solmsi marchali (assembly GCF_000503995.2). Taxonomy (NCBI): domain Eukaryota; kingdom Metazoa; phylum Arthropoda; class Insecta; order Hymenoptera; family Agaonidae; genus Ceratosolen; species Ceratosolen solmsi. The sequence continues at coordinate 3,420,854 of NW_011948414.1, read as the reverse complement.
AGAGGATGGAAAAGAGAGTGAGTGAGAGAAAAGGTCCACCTCGATGTTTCTATAGGCCGTCGGTAAAAACGATAAACGACGTGTTTCGGATAGTCGATCGAGGAATGTCTTTTTTTTTTTTCTTTTCTCTCACTCTTTCTCTCTCACTCTCTCACTCTCTCACTCTCTCTCTCTCTCTCTCTCTCTCTCTCTCTCTATCTCGGTGTTAGACGCGCTAGAACCGTACGACACGAAATATTGACAATATTTAATCGTCAGCCGTTGATTTTGTCGGTTGTTTTGGTGCTCGTACGATGCGCAATTTTTCATTACGATTCTCTGCAAGTTACAACGTTTATTTTCACTCCCACGGTATAACGATATTTTTCTCTTTTCAATTATAATGCATAGTTCGCAATTCCGCTATAATTGTGGCTTATTCCTTTACCATCCAAGGTAACAAGCTCCTATGCATATTTGTACTCGTAATGGAGCACTTTATCGATGAAAATTATTCGCCAGCGCACGTTGCATAAATAAACACTTGGACTCTTTCTATACTCGCTACCTTCAGCCGAAATACCATTATTACGCTAAAAGATCTTTTTTTTTATAAATTATTTCTCTAACGATACAGCGAAACTAATGCATCCCAGTTGCCTCGTGCATTAGTTTTGTATCCAAAGTGTCCCCGAACGACAATAGCCAACCATCGTGGTCTTTCCACTTTCATCGACAATCTCGACATTTAGCAGTAAATTTTCCTTTACCACTTATGCGAATTGAAATTATCAACGTTAAATGTTGAGGTGCCGATCGCTTACCTGCTATTCCCATAACAAAGCAACCAATCTACTTCCAATCCGAAAATCCAATCGATATTATTCCTCTTCGCGCGTAAACGTCTTGGAGAGGTCGAAACGCGTGTGCGTTCCCTCGCCGGGAAAGGAGCGCCGAAGAGATAAGTATGGGCCCTCCCCCGCATTTCCTGGCGCTCGCTCGATCCCAAGTGAGCGCGAGCCCTTATTACGAAACAAAACGAATGCCGCGGGTCAAAATGCCGGGAATAATAACAAAATAATGTCCCTTCTATACTTTACTATTGCTGATATAATAAGGTCATTTCAGCCTCCTTTCAGACCATTTAACGCGCTTCATTGCGTGACGATCGTTTTGTTGCGCAAGGGATAATTCTTGGTTAGGCTTGTTCGCCTTTTGCCCTCTCACGGTAAAAGATACCATTTATAAGGACTCGGTCGAATTGCCAGCCGAAAGTTTTCTTTTGTTTTCTGCTTACTACCAGGCGCTTAACTTTGTGTCGCTGCATTTTTTTTAAGGGACCTCGAGCCGTTTTTGGCCAAATGTCCAGGCTGCTGGAGGCTCAACGAAAGATTAAATAAAACAGTCGGGTTTGCCGAGAATGAAAATTCATCGTTCGTGCGACGTAGAATGTAGTTGACCAGCGTCTCGTCAGCCTCTCCTCAACGTCTCGCCGCAGTCAAGACGCGATCCCACGGCGACATCTCCAAGCCCAATCTCTCATCTTATATTCCCTTAAGCGGTCCCAAGCCCGGCGCGGAAGAGCCAATAGTCCGAAAACTTCGAGGCCATATCGGGGTTGGAAAGTTTTCCCTCACCTTGAGATCTCTCGGTGCATCGGGATACGTGGGCGACAGCGCCTTGTGAATGGGTCCACCCACGCTGTACGATAACATTTTTCTACGTCCGGCCCTACTCCGTACCCACTTATCCGTTAGTTTTAATGGAGCCACTTTGGCTTATCCTTTCACACTAATGACTTTTATCACGAACGATCGGCGTATTATGCGACGTGGGAAATGTTTACTTAGCGATCAGCTAATTGCCAGCGTGGATTATACGAGGAGTGAGTGGATCTTCCGACTTTCGTGAGTGTACTTCGACAGTGTCACAATATTTTCACGACGGATAGTTTAAAAGTGTCTGACCGTCACGACATCTTATCCAATGGATTAATCACGAATAAATCCCTTTTTTTCCCGTATACCTGCGCCTTTATTTCTTCCGACATTGGCTTACTGCTCCGCTCCTTACACTCGTTATTGTAGGAAGAGACAAAAAAAAAAGGAATAAAAAAAAAAGAAAAAAGAAAAAGAAAAAACAAAGAAACAAAAAAGAAAGAAATTATGCTCGCTATTATGTCAATATTATTCTTGTCATTTGCAAAGTTAGCACATAATGTCTTGTTAATGTATAAACAAGATAAACTCGTACTTACATTGTACGGATATAAGTAAACCTTAACTACTACTACACTCTTTTCCATTTTACACATAACGTTCTTGTGTAATTATTATTATTCGTTTTTCCTTCTTCAAATACCTTAATAGCTTTTCTCGTCGTTTAATTAGCACTATTAAAGCTACTCGATCGATTATATTGAGTTGGACATATGGAAATAATATCAAAACGTAATAATTTCCTGCAATCTTGAATTGACCAATACTTAATGTAATATGAATTGAATTATAAGTATCGCATATTCTCAAACCTTTATAGAAATAATGGACTTGTGTTATGCAATTATATTACTATATATAATATGCGCATATCATATCGAAAGAGAGTTACGAATTAGCAGAATAATTATTGTATAACAATGAGCTTTTAAATAACAATATCGAACAGCTAATGTCAATATGTATATAAGAAAGTCGTGTTTTAGTTGATTCATAATTGTTAATTCGTAATTGTTTGTCGACGTTTCTTTATTTGGTCACGGTCGAGGTGTATCCTACATGAAAAGCCAAACTTTAAAGTATAATTTTATGGTGAAATTATGATGTACTATTGTATTTGATAACAATCAAGCCTTAATTTTGATTTCACTTCCGTTAGAAAGTGGAAAATTCTATATATATATTTCATTCGTCTTATATTTTGCTAAAAAATACAAGTTGCGGGATAACTTTTCTGTTACGATTGAATTTCTCCATAAAGTCAAATCAATTAATCTTTCATACATCATAGAATAGTGTTTTCATAAAGAAGATGGCTTTGTACAATATGACATTGTTTATTCGCATGAGATTTTAATGAAAGAAAATCGCCGTTCATTAATCACCGATTTCCCTCATTATTATTCATTTTTTGAATACGTATAGCAAACAAATCAAGTTCCCATGATTACCGTGAAAGTTGGTAAGTGCAGCGGAAGCGAAAGAATGTAGTTCCAAGAAAATCTGTCGATCTAATCGCGATGTATCAAAGTATGCTTCATAAAATTAAATTAACGAATAATCAAGAAAATCTCGAGTACATGTATCAAAGAATTTCCCACACGTTACAAAAGTTAAACGAATAATAAGAATGCCGGAGTAGGAATTTCCAGTTCCATCTATAAAGAGAAACTAATTTTGGAGAAGCCACAGACTTTGCCTCAATGTATTCTTATGACATCGGAATGCTGTAACACCTTCTCCCCATAATCATTTGTATCAAGTTTTATTTTTATTCAGCCATGTTTTGACACAACATTTTGGTGTATCTATAACGTAGCCATTAGTGATTGGAAATCTTAAAGAGAGAGAGAGAGAGAGAGAGAGAGAGAGAGACGCATAAAATATTAATAATTCAATCGTTCGGCCGAGAAGTTTATGGCATTGATGGCGCTGAAAGGATTAATCTCGTGCTTAGTTGAGGTCCTTGGCGCACGCGTACGCTTTCCCGCGGCGTGCGTTCGTTCGTTCATTCATTCATTCTCGCGTCGCTCATTCAGAACTGAAAACTCACTACCCCCTCCCCTACCACCGGCCGCTCCTCGTGGCCGCCTTTCGTGTCTCTCCCCTCTGCCCCGTGCACGGCTCATTCATATTTTCTCTCGCTTGCTCCGACGCCTTTTCACGCGATACGTCGCTCGCTCGCGAGTGGGTGTGAGGTACATCGAGACCATATATGGACCTTCGGAATCTTCCTTTTCCTCTCTCACTCACTCACTCACTCTCTCTCTCTCTCTCTCTCTCTCTCTCTCTCTCTCTATGTAGCTCTTTCTCTCCTCGTCGTTTGCCGCGTTTCATTACCCCAGCGCGGTGAAAGCTCACCTGGCCATACAATTTTATTCATCCTCTGTGCTTGTTTTGACGCCCATTAAATCGCCTAATGGCAAGATAAATAAATTAGAAATGTCTGCCCTTTTTGTTAATATTGGATAAGTAATGGAGTCTGGGCATAAGCGGAAACGCGGAGATTAGATTGTGACATTTGGAATTATTTCATAGCCCGAATTCAATTATCATTTATTAGAGATTGCTTGTCCATAGTTTAAGTAAGTCGTGTAAAAAATTTTCTTAGCAAATATTTTTAGATAAAAAAATTTTTGTTTTTTTTTTGTTTTTTTTTTTAATACAGACTATAATGGGCTCCGTTAAGTTTGTCTGTCATTTTTGAAAAAAAATAAACAAAGGAGTAGAATTTATGAAGCTTACGCAATCGATTTTACTTGCTATTATTGCCCAATAATAAAGATTCAATAATTTTTATATAGTACGTCGTCGGGCAATTTTACGTTCGAAAATTTTAATAAAAAATGTGTATATGATATCAAATATTATGAGTAATATAATAGAATAAAGCCGACCTAAGTAAAGAACAATTCAAAAAGTCATAAATCAGTCGTTAACTTTGAGTGTTTTATTTAACCAAAGTTATAAAAAATTGTAATAAAACACGTGTTTGAAATTTGTTTGTAATCATATATATATATATATATATATATATATATATATTTATATATTTACGTATATACAAGCTATAAAGTTTGGATAGTAAACAAAAAGTTACAAGCTTTAATTTCAAGTTCATTCTATTCATAAATAACTTTAGTATTAAATAGTTGCCAAAAATATTGGAAATTGAAATAATCGTTAGTCGATAATGTGACAGGTCTGAATTATATTTATCGTACATTCAAAAGTATTTTATGTAAGCATAAATTTTATGCAAATCATTGATACGAGATCACTTCACGAGTATATACAACTACACTAAGAGGCAAGATTGCTTGACTTTAATTTTTATAGAATCAATTTAATTTTAAGATAAACATTTAGCGTACATAATAATAAGAATAATTTCCTAAACAAAAGATGGTATTATGAATACATGTAAAAAGAAATATCTTTAAGAATAATATAAGACACAGTGCATACAAATAATGGGTTATTCTGTAACATAAAAAATTTGAAAATTTTCAATATTATATTATTTGACATTAAATTCTTATAGTGCTCATGAGTACTAATAGCATAAACAACAATATATGTTTCACGGAAGCGCGAGCGATCGCGCACACAGACGCACGCACGCACACACAATGAGAGTTAAATACTAAAAGCGATTAAAAATTATCTACCTTTTTAAAATTACTGTTCAAACAATGTTCCGAGAAGTAGTTTGTAAAATAAGGGAAAATAAACGGAATAACTGTTTATCATGTTTTACATGTCCGTAATTGACATTCTGCATGCACGACGACCAAAATTGTTTTCTTACGCCTTCTGTCCATCATAAAAGACACCTCTACGATCCACTATAGATAAACACAGCTTATAACGTACCTTCCTGACAAGGCTAGAATTATAACCAGCAAACGTAGTTGCACGAATGAGATGAAATTTAAAATGTGTTCTTTGTATAATTGCGAATGAAAAACAATTTGAATGAGATGAAGCTTTAATCGTCGATTATTTCATTGACATATTTAGGCGATTTAAAATCATTTCAATGCGAGTTTTAATCAAGATGACAGGTAACTAATAAATAATAAATGCTTAAGATAACGATAATCAATATATCTAATTATCAATACTAATTTATATTAAATTACGTTAATTTGGGAGAAACGCCGTGGCAATTTTATTTATCATATTGTTTATATATATATATATATAGGACCACATAAAGAATTCGTAATAAATGACAATTTAGCATTGCAGAGCTTGAGAAAATTATGAAATTTGTTGGAAATATTCGTATCATTCGAAAAGTCATAAAACTAGCGAAATCCAAAGCCTTTAAAATCATAGACATCTGTACGCTAAAAGTGTTTAAGTAAAAAAAGAGAATAAAGTCATTTAAAAAGAGCATACTTGAAAATCAAGTTGAATTTCATCTCATTAACATTCCAAATATCTGTAATAAAGGCAGATTTAACGGGATATTGGAAAAGCGCTGCTTAGCCACAATATTTATTACACTTTGCTTTCGTAAAGTCCTGCCTCGACGCGCGGGATAATGAAAAAATAAAGGTCTTGCAGTGTGGTGATATCGATAGGACCGTTCGCACTTTATGCCCGGCATGCGTTCTATTTTCGCCGGCTGTCCGATGTCTCTTCCTTACCATCGCGCAGCTTCAAAGCCCCTTGTCGTCGTTAATTTTAGACGTCTTCCTTTCGTTCGCCTTTGCGAGCGTAAGCCGGGGGACGCGATGAAATGATAATGCCGGGAGAAAAGCCCTGGTGAAAATTACGCACGATAAACTCCACACGTGTTTCTCACCCTTCGTTTTTTTTTTCTTTCTTTCGTTTTGCAGAATGAGTCAAGATGCGACCGGAGTTCACGTTGTGCGCCATCGCCGCGGTTTTGCTCTGCGTCCTGGGATGCTGTGCCTCTGGTGAGTCATTTTAATTTAACGAGTAGCTCGCTTTCTTTGTTGACTTTGCTTTGCAATTCCGAAGCCTCTGGATACCCGAGCTCGATGTTGTTTTATATTATTTTATACCTGCACGAGCTTTCGCGACACGTTAATATTTCTCTTTAATCACTGCGATCGTAAATCTTATGCTTCATTTGCTAAAGCTCATATGTCTTTATACGAGAAACGAGTTTCTTTTTTTTCTTTCTTTCTCTTTTCTCTCTCTCTCTCTCTCTCTCTCTCTCTCTCTCAAAGTAGAGTAGAAATATAGTAAAATTTCTTAGACATCTGATATCACGGTTAAAGCCACTTGAGCGCGCGCGTACGCTCGTAAGAACTTTTTCGATTAAGGAGGAACGATCGAGTTTATAAATTATCTTACGGTAATTGCGCGCTTCAAATATTTTCGCAATCCTCGACTAAGAACATTGGCAGTTGAAAATTTGACTACTCCATTCGCTAATAAAAATATATCGTACATAAATATAAATTGTTAGATAAAAATCAGAGTTTGTAAGAAAGTATCGCGTACATTGTGCGCAAGTGCTTTTAATTTCCAAGCTCATATCGCAAACTGAATCGCTCAATATTATCCTTCTTACGTTTGAAAATAATTTTACAGGCCTTGTATTAATTACTTTATTCTCGCATGAAAGATTGAAAGAGATAATCGCTTAGAAGACGGTCCGAGGAATTTAATTTAATACATTCGCGTCGATTTCGCGTCGATTTCGCGTCGATTTCACGTCGATTTCGCGTCGTCCCCTTTAATGCTTCTGCCAATGATAAAGGAACTTAGCCTCTGCTCGTTGAACTAACAGGTCAGAAGTCGGAGCCAGGAATGGTGTTTACTCGACATCCTCAGGCATTTACCGCACCCTTGGGCGATGAAGTTTACTTCGAATGTAGCCTAAATCTCGCCGCGGAGAAGTTCGCCTGGAGGCACCGACCCCTCGGCTCCAGCGAGTGGATTCTACTGGACGCGGTGACGGTCAATGGCGGCAAGACCTCCAAATACGTCGTGTACTTTGACGACGAGACGAAGGCCGGCGACTACCGATGCGTCGCTTTTTACGGTAAATATACAGACAGACGGGGATCCTTGGACGTTCGCTGTCTCTCTCTCGACAGCCCGTAATCTTTCCAGATCCTTTAATCGCCCATAAGGCAGTAGTTAGTGCACCTTTGAGATACGATAGATTCGAGATATTTTTAATTACACCTAGTTGGAGACGTAGCCGTGCTAAGACTAGAAACAAAGCAAAAACAAAACAAAAAATAACAAAAAAAAAAAAATAACAAAAACCAAAAAAAAAAACAAAAAACAAAAAAAAACAAAAACAAAAACAAAAACAAAAAAAAAGAAAGAAACAAAGAAACAAACAAAAAAGAAAAACAAAAGAGCATCAGATAGCAACAGATAATGATAAGAGATTGATAAAGCAGTCCGTAGTCCTTTAATCGTTAAGCGAGTCCTCGTAATAGATGAGTAATCTGGCCGGAATCGTTCTGTGGGCATCTGCCATTTTTCTTTTCTCCTTTTTTTCATTCAAACTCGTAAGCCAACCATACCGAATAAAACAATACAAACGCGAAAAGGGGATATAAATGAACTAACATAACAGAATCATCGGACGAATATTCGGGCTCTTTCAGGCACGAGCGGCTTAGCCTCGGATCCAGCCCGACTCACGCAGGCTCGAATAGACAAGTTCTCCGACAAGGGGAACGTCTACCTCCGGGTGCCGCTCGGCAACAATGTCCCAATAACTTGCCCAGTGCCTTACTCTGTGCCCGAAGCCGTCGTCCAGTTCTTCAAGGACGGTAGTTCGATACAGAACGCAAGCCCAACCGGCAGTAAAGTCATGATTATCGAGAGGGTGAAGCCATCGGACTCTGGCAGCTACAACTGTCAGGCCAACAATTACATAACCTCCGAAACCTATACCAGCAATCACAAAACCCTACTGGCCGTCGATAAAAATACGACCGATCAGGCGCCATACTTTATAAAGCAGCCCCAGAACGAGTACAAAGTGCAGCGCGGCAAGAATGTCACGTTGGAATGCTTCGCCGTTGGCTACCCCATGCCTCAGGTAAATTTCCTACGATATCTTTCAGCCGGGGCGATCGCTCAATTTGTCAGCAATTTATAAATAAGCATCGGGATTACGTTTTGTCGTGTGCCTCTTGTCCGTTTGCTCGATCGCGAAGAGAGACGTTGGCCAAGATCTCTTTCTCCTTAGTGTTGTTCGTGCAAAGTGCGGACGTGAAATTTATTATTTATACGATCGTGAAAATATTTTTACCATTCATATCGATGTTATCCGTATGTTATCACCTATGAAATCTACCATCAAATGCCCATAACGATTAAACGATTAAAGGTCTCTATTGATAAGCCCGAGTCTCGATTATAAGTTATCGAGTTTAAGTTAGTAGTGTGTCGACCGTACGTGTCAATGTCGAGCGATAAAGACTTACGCGCGCAAATGGCTCGATGCCCATCGCCATCAACGCGCTCCTCGCCTAATTAAAAATTAATGAGCTAATTAAGACGGCCGAGCGACTAATCGGTATTCGCGCGCCGACTGACAAAATCCTGCACAAATTGGCGTGCAAAGATTTTGAAGCGCGTAAAGGCCCCGATAAAGGACGAGAACTGGAGAAATACGACTCGCAGGTGACCTGGACGAAGCTGGGCAGCTCACTACCGAGCCGATCGAGCTACTCGCCGACGGGTCTCAGGCTGACGAACGTCCAGCCCTCCGACCGGGGCGAGTACGACTGCCTGTGGACGAACCGCGCGGGTCGCGTCAAGTCCGTGATTATCCTGACGGTGGTGGAGCCACCCTCGGTGCTCCGTGCCCCCAAGCTCTCGACGTTCCCGGAGGGCGGGGAGCTCGAGCTCTCGTGCAACGCGACGGGCTATCCGGCTCCGGATCTCGAGTGGCTCATCAACGGCGAGACTCTCGCGCCCGGAAAGAACCTCGAGATCAGGGGCTCGAGTCTCGTCATAACGCTCGTGGAGAAGAAGCACGCGGGCATCGTGCAGTGCGTCGCCAGCAACGAGTACGGCTCCCACTCGGGATACAATTACCTCAGGGTCAGCCCCAAGCAGCACGTGGGCGGCGGCACCAAGTCCAGGGGCGACTTTGGGCTGTCGAGCAACGGGCACAAGCATACGAGGGTTGGCGGCAGACGAAGGGGCAAGAACGGCAAGCGCAAGGACACGGGTAAGTTCTTATCTTATTCTCGGTATATCATTTCTCGGTAAAGCGATCATCGGCTTATAATGTGACCGTAATCAATACATCATAGAGCTCATAATGCTCAATGCTTTCTCGTTATATTATTTTCTTTCTTTGGATGCGACGTGTGGCGCGTGTCACTCGGAATGTTCTATGCTGCGGTGGTTGGCAATTATGTTTTTACACTTTTTCACGTTTTTACGTGAAAGTTTAATTACGAGATGAAATTTTTGGCGAACGATCGATCGATCGATGTTTACTTTCTCATGAAATTATAGCCCCTCTTTTTGGGCTATAGAGTTAAAAATAAATACCCTCGTATAAATGTATTACGCGTCCACATGCGTTATTTCCATTTAGAAGAATGCGATATTAATGCAGCAATCGAATAGATAATGTAAAACTATATAAGTAAATGAAAATGTTGCTCGCACTTGTACCGATTCAGGCAATAAACAAAATTTCTATTTACTTATTGTTCTATAAAAAAAATACAAGAGTAAAATGAGTAATGATGGGAGAAGGGTGCGAGTCGAATGGCCCTCCTAAAGGGGTAAAAGATCGTTATGAAAGGCCTAGGGACCATCAATGTTTAAAGCACTAAAAATTTGTTAATTTTAGATGTCATGGTACCGCCCAACCAGCCAAATGTCACGAGATTATCGGACATGTCGGTGATGGTGAGATGGTCGGTGCCGGAAAATCACGGGCTGCCAATTTCATTCTTTAAGGTGCAATATCGCGAGCTCGGACAGAAACCCAACAGTAAACAGGCCAAGTGGATGACCGCCAACACAGAGATCCCAAGTCACATAAGATCGTTCGAAGTAACCGAACTACAGCCCGATCATACGTATAGATTTCGAATTGCAGCCGTATATTCCAATAATGACAATGCCGTGAGTCCGATATCGGTAAGTATCGCGCTTGTGTGCGTTGAAATTTCGATTTTTCGCCCAAGTCTCGCTGTCACAAGTGACCGATCGTGAACGGATCGTCGCGTTGGTCGCAACACAGCCATTATTACCCTTTGCCGATTTGCGTTGGTGTCATTGTTGTTAACTACTAGTTTTATTTATTCATCATCGAGCTAGATTCTCATACAAATCTAAATCTAAATCTAAATTTAAATCTAAATCTAAATCTAAATCTAAATCTAAATGTAAATCCATTTGAGCTTAACTCTCTAAAACGTTTTAGTCACGCAAGCTTTATTAAGGGCCGAGTGTCAAATTGTTATAAAGTAACGACTGAAGAGCTAAGAATCTCATGTCGTGACTCTTAAGGGCCGATCGGAACAAACTACATCATTATTCCCCGTCTATCGGCTTTCCCGCTCGAACTCAATGAAGCCTTATAACGGCGATTTCCGCTTTTCTCAGGTTCGCTTCCACTTGTCGCGCAAGGATGGCTTCGACAGCAACACGATGCCAATACCTCTGCTAACGCACACGGAGGCCTTGAGCCCGAACGAGGTCCTGCTCATCTGGCAGAATACAAACCGCTCGGCGGACATCGACGGCTTCTACGTCTATCATCGCGCCTCGACCTCCGCTGGCGATTACATCAAGACGACCGTCGAGGGCAAGATCTCGAGCAACATCACCATATCTCACTTACAGTCCGACACCGCCTACGAATTCAAGGTTCAAAGCTTCTCCGTCGGCGCGGCATCCGAGTTCTCGCAGATACTGCGTCAAAAAACGCGAAAGGTCGTGACGGAGGCGCCGGTGCCCCAGGTCCTCGCCGAGAACAAGGTCAAGTCGCCCGTGGAAAGCGTGAGGAGCTCCAACATGTACGCGATTATCGGTGGTGTATTGGGTGGAGCCATACTTTTGGCAGGACTCGCCGCCGTCGGCGTCGCCTACAAGAGGAGCAAGCACAAGCAGAGCCGGGAGTCCTCACAGGATGAGGGTAATTTTCTTTATCGGTTCATTAAGCATTTCCCGTCGTGTCTGCGACACTGCGACCTACTTTTAAGGTTGCTCCTTGTCGCGGCCCGTCATCCTTTCTCGTGTATTTCTCTAAATAATAATGATACGACTCGCGCCCAACGACGTAAGATGTCTATTATTCCCGATAGCTTCGCTCGCCAAGCAGAAATTTAATCACTTACTTGTTTATTTATTAACTTTTTTTGGTCGAATGAACGATCCGTTCCGTTCCGCGCCAATAATAAATAATAATAAGAGCATAATTTGTATGTAAATCGATTGAAAGATACGAATTTCATTGTCACCTTGAATATTACAGAGCCTTGCAGTTATTATGAATCGTATTTATTCTATTATAATTATATTTTCCAATTTCAGTATGTATTATTGGCAATATTTGACCATTCCAAATGTCGAATAAAGAAGAATTTTTATGTCAACTCGGAATAAATAAATTTTTTAAGCTCGTTGTGTGTGCGCGCGTCTGTGTGCATTATTATATTTCTGCTTGGTTAATTGGATATCGTTTTAAATAAAAAATGACGTAAATTTTTGATAAATACGAAAAATTTATTCTAAACTCTAGAACCGTGGGGAAGCATTATTATATATTTGTATAGAAAAAAGAAAAAAATTTACTTAAATAACAAAATGCATACAAAAACAAAAAAAAAAAAAAAAACATACTCTGAATATAGAGTACAATTAACTATTTACATGATAATTACTAATACCATGGTGATGCCGTATATACGTATATAATACACCTATCACTTGATGCACTCGCTCATGCGTTACGAAAGCAAGAAAAATGTGTAGCGGCGAATGAAAATTTGCATATGCATACACAATAGCTAGAATAACAATAATAAATATCACGATTTTCAAGGGAATAAAGTAATCGCTCGTTTTTCCAGGTAAACCAATAACAAATGGCAGGGTAATGAATGGTGGAATAACAGATTCTAAGATAAACATAACATCTAATCCACTGGCAGGTCTTGAATCTACCGAGGACTCGATGCAGCCTAAGGTCAGTGAATGAATCTTGCGATTGATGCTTTTTACGGTTGATTGGAGAAGTCACGACGGCGTTGTATCTCTCTATCTTCCGTTTCCAATTACTTTCTTCTCTATACATCTCTGCCAAACTCTACAGTCTGCGTAAAGCACTGCTGTTACTTCTTTCGCCACTTAGCTGAAAGTACACATACGCGTTCTCGCATATGTAGCCGCAGCTTCACACTATTACAAAGGTTCGCTGGTTCGGCGGTGTATATTCATCGTTCGCCTTTCGTGTAAAAGATAATTTGCAACGCCTTCGTTGCAACACTTGGCTGAACGTGCCAACATGCGACGAGAAGAGAAGGCTCGGGCGAGAAAGACGAACACTGTCTATGCACTAGCCAACGGGCGGCCCTGTAGCAGAAATCAAAAAACAGAACATCGTTTCCGTTTCCGTTCCTTTACCATTGCTCTCTGTCGCTCGCTCTACTCGCTACTTTTACGGCTATCCCCGTCCCTCCCTCCCTCCCGCCCTCCTAACCACGAAACACTACTACAGAAATCTACTGTCGAAAATTAAATAGAGAAAAAACAAAAGAGAGAGAAAAAAAAAAAAAAAGAAAAAAAAACAAACAAACAAAAACAAACAGAAATTGACACGCACGTAGGTCTGAAAAGACTCTGCTACTACGCTGTAGATCACAAAAGAAGCGATACGAACGAACGAAAGAACACGCATATTTCTAAACGCAGAGCGGACAACAGTCGCCAATGGAAATGGCCTCGTTTCTTAACGGGCAGAACAACAACGGCAGCAACAACAGCCACCAGAGCCAGCAGCAGAACCACGTGGCCGGGACTCCTGTGCCCCAGCTACACCAGGACGCGAACCCGACCGGCGGAGCTGCCGTTAACCCGCCAATGAGCGAACCTCCTCCCCTGCTGCAGACTGCACTACCGAACGAGCAGCCCCTTTGAATGTCCCGGGTCGTGTCCTTCTCGACCTCCATCCAATCAACCCCGCACCCCAACCCGCTACCGCTGTCGCGCTTCGTCCGGCTCCCACGAGTGGCCATTATTACGCTAACAGAACGCATTAGTTTATTTACCTGTTTACCTGGCTTGATAAGACAGGTGGCGTTTCTTCGCAATAGCACCTTGGCTTTTCAACCAAACCATCCTCACCCACCTACATCGCTCCACCTCCCACCACCAACCACCACCACAGCTCCTCGTCAATGGCACTTCTCTGTGATATGGTTCTGTTAGTGTGTTAATGCTATATCCCACGGCTTAATGTGTGATTGATTCGACGTTGGCCCTCACACGTGGCCCACTAGAGTTTGCTTTCGACAAGTCGAGTCGAAGTCGAGCTCGGCAGCCCCGACTCTCGACTGTCAATGGAAAGTCAAGCATCGTATATTCCTTCCGATTTTATTAAGCGAAAGCGCTGCTATTTGAATTTCGAATCTGTCACGTTACGTGCGCCAGCGCGTCTCCGCGTCCCAGCGTCTCCCCCCCCCCCCCCGCCCCCCCACCCCCCCCCACCCACGCACACGCACTCACACGCGCACACCGAACCAACACAGCACACAGCACGCACGCTCGCTTTTGGCGATGAAAATATTTTTGTATTAGAAATTATGGTTTTTTTTTTTCGTCACTTTGTTCAGTGTTCGGCGGCGAACATGATATCAAAGTGTCGTCCTTATGCCAGACAACGATTGTTCTTTTTCCTCCCTTTCATTCTTTCCTTTTTTCGTTTTTTACCAATAGACCTGTCAATCTATGTAAGAAAAAAAATTAATTACGAAACCTCGTAATAAGAATGATAAAAGTACAATGACTCGTTTGAACGTACAATATGCTGTTTACAAAAATATTTTCATGCAAAAAATGTGAAACAGGCATGAAGGAAAATCGCAAAAATTCATCAAATATAAAGAGACGCTAACGATTTTTAATTATTAATTATTTTTACATAGTCTGCTATGAGGAAGTCAATGAGACAGAAATTGTCTAGAGCGTTTTTATGTACCTGTGGGATTGCAGATTAAATGCGACCAAGACTTTTTCACGTAAAATATGAATAAATTTACAAATTTTATCGTTATGTAATGTCGAGTCATGATATTGTAATAGAAAAGCGAAGATATTATACAGCAGAACCTTAGTCACTGTAAAATATAGTGAAATGCTTGCAGACTGTCTGTCAATACAAGTGAAAATCGCGAAAAAGTACGCGATCGTTCCAAGCTTATTGGCAAAAATGACAAAGGCATCGCACCTACAGTGTCGAGGGTTTAATTCTGTAATTGCATATCAAGATTTTTCCTCCTAGTACAATTTGATACATTTTATTATTTGCGATATCTCATACGTTAAAATACGTATATGTTTAACAGCACGAACTGTATAATGCAAATCTTTATTTTGGACAGAAAAACAAAAACAAAAATTAAAAAAAAATTATATATATAACTTCATAATTATCTATTACATGATTATATAGACGACATTGATAGGCATATATTTTTTTCCGATATATGTACATTTAATGTGACGATAATTTACAAAACAAATGAATGGTTATATACAATTGCATTAAATATGAATATAAAATTAATTTTAAGAAATTCTTGATTTTTTCAGTACACAGCCTTCACGTATAATCCATAACTTAACATATTATTAATTTGATGTTCGAATGTTCTACTTTGTATATAAAGTAAGACATATTATTGTGAGATTAAATTATTGACTAGCGAACGAATTTTTATAAATTCTTATTTATATATTTCATGCATTTCACTGTAAAATCATTTTTTTTTTTTTTTTTTTTTTTTTTTTTTTTTTTACGTAGAATAAAACATCAACAAAGTTTTATAAAATTAAAGGAAAACTAACTGTAAAATTTTCATTTCCATGTACTTGTATAAACATGCATTTTATGTACAGAAACAACATTTATTCTATGCGACAGCTAATTAAAAAGTAATAGTACTTTGAATTAAAAAAAAAAAAAATTTTTTTTTTATATATTTATATATATATATATATATATATATCACGTAATACAGAGTGCAGACCAACACTAGAGACTTTCATTATTTAGTTAACAGTATTGTCCTTTTAATGAAAATTAATTTTTTAACTGCTCTAAATGTTACGACTTAAGCAATGAAGCTGTAACCCTTAATGGATAGTCAAAGGCAGCATCGAGACGTGTTTTTAGTTAATTAAAATTCGATTATGTGTAATAATATAATTTTAATGTGTAATGTGAATATTTAGTTGAAAATTGAGATGAGATCGGAGATATCTAAAGTGAGAATTAGGTTATATGATGCGCACGTTCGAAAAAAATTAAAAATTTCTAATTTTTTGTGAAATGTATATGTGAAAACATTTGTAAATATACATGTTTATAAGAATAAATACAAGTTAGTCAAGCATAATTATTTTAATTGTTGGCACTTGTGGTTGTAATGCATATATGTATATATATATATATATATATATATATATATATATGCATATACATATATTATTGACACGAATAATAATACAAGTACACGCACACACCTACACACAAGCAACACCGTCCACATATGAATTTAAGATGTTGTTTGATGAGATTTAGTTGTAAATATTAGATTATAATAATTCTCATCAGCAAGTAGTGCCTTATAAGGCTCGAAAAAAGATAAAACAGAATTTGACGAATAATGAATATTTATAAATAAGTCGACAATCCTTTATATATGTACTTAATATTTCTTTTCATAATAAAACATTAAATACAAAAAAAAAAAAAAAAAAAAAAAAAAAACAAAAGAAAAAGTCACGAATTTATTGATTTTTATCTGCTTTCCTTGGCCTTGTTGATTTCTAAGTAAATTATTTCGTCAATAATTTTCAGCTATTTGTGCATCTAAGTTTTTTTTATATATAAAATAAGAAATGAGAAAAATGCATTATTACATCGAAAAATGTGAGAACCGACTTAATTTGTTTAATTTTAAACGATACGAAAATTAAGTGAAGCATGCTAATGACATTTCGAATAAGATATACACGATTACTAAATTACCCAAAGTAGCTTTTACTCACATCTATACTCATTAGGCAAATACGAAATTAAAATCTCGTGGTTTTACAAAAAGCTAATACCGGCTGTGTAATCTCGTTATATCCACGCCTTACGCAATCCTTGCCGACTTAAAAATCTTGCACGTGAAAGATACTGGAGTCCCATTCCAGGTAGTTGCATCCGTTAAAGAATGTTTCCGGCACGCGCGCACGCGTATCCCTACACCTGACTGTCAAACTGACAAAATACAAGCAAAGTCAACTGGGTGTCTCAAGCTACTAGTCATGAACACAACACAAAGCTTTGAATTCAAAGGCAATTTATACGTGCCGATGCTATCGGAAACGAGCATCTTTATAAAGGTTCGTGATTTTCTCTTCTGCCATGTCTTCGAGATTGCTTTCTCTATAGAAATAACATGGCATTTTTGCCTAGCCCGCATCATCCTCGTCCATTCTTTCTTTTTTATGTTACTCAACTTTCCGTGATTCAATCTGCGTGGCGATCAAGCTGCTGCAGCAGCTACTTATTATAGCTTTCAAACTTGTAAATTTATTCGTAGCTCCAAGTTTGGCTGGTCCATCGGCTATCTTATTCTCTCATCTTTATGATCTCTAGGGTCCACTATGGCGGCTTTAAGGCTATTTTTGAATAACGACTAAGACTTGGTACTCCATCCATCTACGGTCGCTAATAAAGTCGCACCATCGATGCTGACAATCACGTCTCTACCTTTTACATATTCATTTACCTTACAAGCGCAGTATATAATCGTTGGATAAACTTAGTTTACCAAATACAGCTCGGCTATCTTGATCGAACGACGAAGTCTGTAGTTAATCGCTACTTTTTCTCTCTCTCTCTCTCTCTCTTCCATTTTATATTGCGAATGTCTTTTTGAAGTAGCGTGAATCGTGTGCCATTGCATACTAAAGTTACGGGGAAAGCACCAAGTCCCGGACTTATTGATTTTTGCCAGCTCACTACTCGTGTTATTGTTTTATCGTTTCATAATTGGCACTCTAGTGTAAATAATTGCAAATAACATGATTTGATAATTTGCAGAATTTTAAAACTCGTGTATTAAAAAGTATTTGCACGACGATAAGAAAGTAGACATAAAGTGTTAAGTATTCGTGAAATACATAAGCGTATTGTAAAGATGATAGCGGAGTTGAGAATAGACGAAAGTACTAAACAAATGGTAAGAGAATATTTGCACATATTATTGTGTATATAAAATTATGTGCATGTTGAATGTATAAAGTTGAAATAATAATTTTAATCAAATAATGATTAATTCGGCTGGTCATAAAATGCAAATGATATCTCATAAAATCTAAATTCTAAATAACCTGACTTTTTTTACCATGGAAATATAATTCTTTTTCGAGCTACTAATTAATAAACAGCAAAGTATATTTATTCTAATATTAATATATATATATATATATATATATATAATTGAATAAATAAATATATATATTTATATATATATATATACGCATAATAAGAGTGCTCGTGTATTACATATCATTTCATCAATATTGTCTTATTATTGTCTTTAATTAATAACCATAATAATAATAATAATAATAATAATAATAATAATAATAAGAAGAAGAAGAAGAAGAAGAAGAAGAAGAAGAAGAAGAAGAAGAAGAAGAATAATAAGAAGAAGAAGAAGAAGAAGAAGAAGAAGAAGAAGCATCATCCTTAATTATAATGAGCCAACGTGACTATTTTGAGATAAAGTTTTACCACGATTCAACCTTATTACAATATCAAGTGGTATACAAATTTTTGAAAAAATATCAAACTTTTATAAAAATCTTCTCATATACTTTTTTAATTAGGTATATGTTTGCCCTGTTTTGCGGAGTAATATTTCGAATAGAGGTTTGTGGCAACTTTAAGTGTTATATGCACGCAGCCCAAGAAATATATAGCAATGAAAGCCAATGAGGCAATTTGCAAATAAGAATTTCTGTATTGAATGAAAAGCCACTTGCATTATAATGTTTCTCTCTTGTAATAATAATCGATATCAATAACATTGAATTAAGCTCACATTATTATTAAACCAATACTATCTCAAATATTTATAATTTATCGTCTAACCTGTTCTTTGATCCGATCGGTTATTTTATCTTGGAGATCGTTGTGCGCGTGTACGTTTGTGTATGATTTTAAATAGTGTAATGATAATAGGTTAAATTAGTATATTTTTAATCCACTCACACAGACAAAAACCACCATTTTCATAATTTACGACATGCAATATATAATTAATGTAATATGCATAAAAAAAATACAAATACAATAATAATACGTAATCTTAAATGTCGATAATTAAAGTGTCGTATCTTTAATTTTTAAAGCATTCCGATGATTTTGTATTTGCTTGGAAACACTTCATAATAGGTATTCCGTGTTTATAAAACGAATTCAACAGACACTATTACTACTATTAATTGAGTACCAATGCACATGCATCATTTGCACTCGATAAAATAACTAATAGGGATTTCAAAATGGATTTAAGTTTAAAAAATTTACCGCCTAGGTATTAAGTTTAGAAAGGATCGAATGTGAAATGATTGGCAAAAATTAGATGCTCCACGTATGGTAAAACGGGCAAATTTAGTGAGAAATTTCTTTCGATTGAGGGCGGAGGGGAAATTTGAAGGAAGCGCTTATTCCACACCTGGAGAACGACGGATTAGTGAAGGGGGTTTAATAGTCGGCGGTCTCGTGTCGTTCCGGCTGGACTAACGGTGCACCTCGAGACAAAGCGGTGAAAGAAAGAAAGAGAGAAGGGATGAAAGAAAGAAAGAAGTTAAGAAAGAATGGGAGGTAGAAAAGAGCAGTCGAAGGCTGACGCCGGCGAGTCTCTGCACTTTGTGCTCATTTTTCTTCGCTTTTATTTCCCCGATCAGAGCCATCGCTTCTACGTTTCAATGACACACGCGCGCGCACAGAAAATCTCTTTAACTCTCTATGTCTCTCCTCCGTTCTTTCTTTCCTATTATATTGCCTGGACCTCACAGCCAGTGTGCACACAAACTGAAAGGACAAGGCCGACTGAGTCCAGATTGATGCATCTTTAGCAAGAAGCGAAGATCGACAATTATATATGAAACTAAGGTGGTACTCATGATATGGTGCGCAAATAAATATATAAATAAATATATAAATAAATAAATAAATAAATAAATAAATAAACGAGTCTTATTGAATTTTTTGCAAAATTATGTAAAATTATCCGCAATCTGGCTATGAGATTGAATTTGAGAATAGACCAAAGTTTTTGTTGATAATAACTAAGAGTTACAATGACATTGAATGACAAGAATTTACAAATCCATGCACCGTACTTGTCTATCATAATTACGATATCATTCTATCAGACTTTAAGCTAATTATGAAATTGAGAGGCGTTAAGGCGTTAAGCCCAGCGATATGAAATTTATGTTAAAAATGCTAATACTCTTAGGAGGATAGCGTGCACGGTTAAAGGAATGTCACTTTAAGGGCTTGAACCGTGGGCACTCGGACGTGGAAAGTACCAATGGAAATAATTAAAGGCATTTCGCGAAGAAAAACGAAGAAGGAAAAATGAAAAAGATAAATGAAATAAGCCACCGCCAATTGGAGATAAAATTTAGCTTGTGAAGCTAAATGGTCAACATAAATTGTCAAAGCAGTGGCGAAACGGTGGTATTTGGCAGTCAGCCAAACTACGCGCATCTTTATGCGAGAATTCGCATGGATAGAAGGCAGGAGAGTATCTTTAGTTCGCCAGCAATAAGTCCATTCGGAGTTTTAGTCTATTTCGCACTTAGGGAACGCGACAAATGAATCGAGGTCGTGCACGTTACATGGGAATAGGTAGGCAGCGATCTGCCAAGGAGATATCAAGTTGACTTTGCGAGTTGTATTCGCTCTAAAAATTGGCCGTACGCTAATGCGATGTAGCCACACGCGCGCATGTGGAAGTGAAAATTTTTTCAAGATCATGCATCCTTGCGATGCAACGACTATGCATTCTTCTCTTTACATCGTCGTTGCTTCCCGCTTCATATCGCGATAATTTTCAACCGCTAGTCCATTCGTATGTCGGCAATGCAATTTCTGCCGAGTGTTCCTGAACAATTATTGTCTAATTATTTTTATTATACGTATAATTACAATTTTACCTATTATTATTTCGCGTATACATGGTTGCCGAGTAAGCTACATTATTAATTAAAACTTTAGATTATATACCTTTATTGTTGAGATTGAAAATAATTTAGAATTGTAATATTTCACATAAATCAATCGATTGCCTTGTTTCAATCTAGCATCAAATTCTTTCATTTTTATTTCGAGTTCAAAACTTCGAAGAAACTGTTTAACATATGAATCAGTATTGTCGGCATATCTTTTGAAAGTAACAATAGTAAAATAATGTAAAAGTCAGTTTGTGTCGTCTAAAAGCTAAATGAGTTTTCTAATGATATAAAGCATTTTAATAAATTATTTCTACACCGAAAATAACTTCAATACACTTGATATTTGTAATTTTTGCTCTCTCTCTCTCTCTCTCTCTCTCTCTCTCTCTCTCTCTCTCTCTCTCTCTCTCTCTCTCATCACCTGAAATCGATAACTTCTCTATATTATAATAAAAATTTAATTTTCTTTAATTTAATTACAAAATTTTATACCCATAAACGAAACATATTCGTTTAAATGGCCATAAATTATCCAATATAATTTCTCAATACATTCTAGAAAATTGAACATTACCATGACTCGGCTATTAAAAAGCTAACAAATCATCATTTGTCATATTTAATGTAACCCTAAAGACATTAGATTGATCACATATAAAAGAGTATTATCGAGTGTGTGACGAGGGGCAGGTCAATGCTCGTCGGAAACAGAAAAGGTGTTGAGTCAACCCACGCGCTTTTCGACGCTCGTGTCAAGCGAAAAGGACGGGGGACACGATGGGAGAAGAGAATCGTACGGAAAATTGACAGCACTGATCGAGAAAAAGAAATAGGAAGGAATTAAATCGTAACCGTGAGTTTGAGTAAAATCGATCGCGAGTTAGTCAATCGTGACAATAAGTCAGTTTGGATGGGGCGGTCAGTGGGGGGTTAGATACTAGAGAGAGAGAGAGAGAGAGAGAGAGAGGGAGAGCCCAACAGTCGATTTTCCTTGAAACTCGGCAAGATCGATGTAAATGATTGAGAAAGAGAAGAATATCGAGATATCAACATCTAGGAAAACAGAGTTTTCAATCTCACAATTGAAGATTAGACGCTACATTGAGTTGCTAATATATCGTTGCTAGCGAACGAGAATCGATATTAATAATATTATAATATTTGTTCACTTGTCATTATCTTGCTTAATTAGTAACGTTAAGATCGGTTTATATTAATATTATACTGATATTTATATATTACTTTGTATTTCTTATTATTATATTACAGGCCTGAAACCGGTTGGTAACGAGATTTATAAAATTATTACGATTCGCTCGTTGATTGATTGATGTTTCACTAACAATAAACTATTTTGGTATAATAAACATCAAAACTAATTGGTAATCATTGGACTTTAGATTATTATAGATAATATTTAAGATAATAATACAAAGCTTTAAGATATAATTGAAATTAATTGAAACCTCGTCGATTGGTGCATTATATAAAGTTTGAAATAATTGTATGATAAGGAAAACAGAATCTTCTTACGAATGAGAGATGTAAAATGCTGCTTAGAACATTTTTATGTCACGACATGGTAATTAATTTATATTCGCTAATGCAAATTTTATACCGAAAATTTTATTCGAAAGCTATTCGATTAGCTTTTTGTCCTTGCTTGTCGTTTATCTTTCGCTGCTCCTTTTTTCTGTTGGATAATTCCTACGAGGTTTCGTATATTCGTATGTCGCTTATGAGAATATAATCCAACACACTTGTACGCTTTCCTTCCAGATATAAAAAAAAAAAAAAAAAAAAAAAAAAAAAAAAAAAAAAGAAGAAAAAAAAAAGAAAAGAAAAAAAAATCAATCGTATATTGGCTAAAAGATACTTTTTATTAGGCATCCTCGTAAGTCGGTCTACAATTATAATGAAATTCGTAATGATTGTTAATAAAAAATATAGTATCGAATAGCTTCGCATTGTTATTATATCTAAACATGGTAAATGCCTTTATAAAGGAACTTATATGAATAAAGACACATAAGAGACACGGTAAACGTGTTATGCATATATGCATTCGCGCCCACGCACACGAGCACGAGCACATATTTAACCGATCGATACATTACAAGTTTATTGTTTGCTTGTAATGGAAGTTTCTTCTACATATAAAAATTCATGTATTGTAATAAGGCAAATGGCAGGCGTTTGAGAGAAAAAGTAATAATTTGTAGAAACATGTAGTTGGAGTAAACTAAATCATAACAAGTGTCTGCTTACGTATGCTGACTCATCGTTGTCTTGTAAAATGGTAAACGTCCAGTTATAAGTTCTACTTGTGAAATTGCTTGTTCGTGGCATAGAAGCGCCTGTTGTAAGTCATAAGACAATATATTAATATTTTATTCGATAAATATTATAGAATACATATAATGACAAATCTGTTTAAAATAGAAATGAAAGGTACAATCGACTTGTTGTCAATTAGCACATTATTATTTAAGAGAATAATAAATTGTTGATTGTTTAATTTTCATAATGGCACATAACACACATATTTATAGATGAATCGTAAAGAGCGTAAGTATAGCTATAAATTGGCAAAATATTGAGCAGCGCAATTAGAAAGTTGATAATGCATGCTTTACAGTTGAGAAAAACGAATGAAGCAGAGAGAAGACTAAAGAGAGACAACGATACGATGAAATGTTGAAATTAATAGTTGGAGAGAAGATAGTTACAAGGATCGTGGGTAAGTAATTTTTCGGTAAGTTTCAAAATAATTCTTCTTTAAACGTTGATTTGCCGCGTAATAATAGTATGTGGAATATTGGCGAGCACGAGTTTTGAAGAAGAAAAAACAAAAAACTATACAATCGATATCTATTAGTTATTATCACGTTTATTCTTTTATAAAATATGTATAATTTTAAATTTGTAATTTGGCGAACGATCGGTCGAGTAGATTTTCATTAGAAATATATGTGTTGTAGGGATGTGTAAATATATATGTGTATATATATATATATATATATATATATATATATATGTGTAAGCTTCATTCTAATAAATATCTTTAATAAAAATATATAAATAAAAGTTATAAAGTTATATGTAATTTGAAATGAAGGCGATAGTGGAAATTTAATGGTCAGATACCTCGAAGGGATCGATGAAAAATGATAATTATTTTTATTAACGTTTTTACGTATAATTATTACGTTTCAATAGACGTGAAATTGGTATTGAAATTATGACATTCATCATTTTTTTTTTTTTTTTTTTTTTTTTTTCTAAAATATTAACGAATTACGATTTCTGTTCCACGTTGACTCACAAATTGATTGTCAAGAATGAAAGATGAACTAACTATATTATAATGTCAAAATAAATTATAAACCTTGGAATACGATATATTTTTTATTTTCTTATCGAGCAATTATTCGTTTGATGAAAAAATTGTTTTATTATAAAAATAAATTGAGGTATTGAATTATCTTTTAATACTTTTTAATAATACAGTTATGTATGGTTTAAAAAGTTTTCTTGATATTAATATACAAAACTGATTGCACAATTATTTGATTATCAAGCAGTAAAAGTAGGCGAGTCAAGTTATATGATTAATTAACGATATTATTAAATATTGTAGAAAGTTTAAAATCCGTTGGTTATTAAATTCTTTCGAGAATAAATTGTGTTCAAGTAATGACTATCTAAAGTACTTATTAATACAATAATATAAAAAATATAGAGTATTTAATTGAATTTAGAAAATAGGCAAAAAATTCTTTTCATTCTTAAGAAGCATGAGATTCAAAATATTTTGCCTTGTAAAATTGGAAATAAAGTTAAACTATTATATGGAAATAAAAGTGGAAGAGTCAAAAATATTCATGAGAGTGTAATTTTTTACATTTTTCATAAAATAAATTAAAGTTATTAAAAAAAAAAAAAAAAATAGCGTAATTGTAAAGCGAAGAGGAAATGTGATACAACTAAATATATTAATAGGATTTTTTTGATTTTTTCATATTATTTTTTTTTATCAGATATTTATTTATTTATATATATGTATATATAAGTTTTGACGAATACCTTATAATAAATTATGTGTTACGGACGACAAAAATTCTTGCATATATTTTTAAGGAGAATAGTGATTGATCAAGCCCTCTCTCTCTCTCTCTCTCTCTCTCTCTCTCTCTCTCTTTTCCACTCTCACTGTGCAAAGGTACGTGTTGATAAGAATTTAAGTTTTACAAAACTAATTAAACTTAAGCTTTGGTAAAATAGTAAACGCTAAAGAAGCAATAATAATTTTTTACGATTAAAAATATACGAAATAGAAATTAAGTAATATTATTAAAAGTATCGACGAGGCAAACGAAACTTTCTATTATATCCTATAAATTACATAGTAAGAAAAGTGGAGAAGATCGTATTACAAGTACAGTAGAGTCCAATTTCAATGTGAAAAAATGACATTTATTAGAAATATCAAAATTGATTTGCGAAACTTGGGAAAGGATGATAAAGATCGAAATTTATTTTCCAAGTTTATTCGAGCTTTCTCAAACACCTCGATATAGCTAAGTATTTTATAATCTACCTACACTGCCTGTGCGACATTACGCGATATTTCTTTCAAAAGTAATGTAAAGAAAATAATGAGAACGCACGCCTAAAAGATAAGCATCGACCAAGCAAGCTCAAATATAATTAAACCAAAGAATATAAATAAGAGTGCATAACTTTCTAGAGTGTTTTTGATATACAGCGAATGTGATTCCGATGTGTACCTCCAATAGCTGTTTTCCTCTGACTTCTCAATGCTGTGTTGAAGCAGCTTTGTGCGAAAAAATTCTAACGAATTATGTAGATATACTACGGGAATATAAAATTAACATCGTATTGTAAAAGCATAATTATAAACAAATTGTATTTGTCGCGGGACCGCTCGTCATAGATAAATGATTTTGATAATTGCTATTGTGTATATTTACGCTTGTTTTCTCTCTCTCTCTCTCTCTCTCTCTCTCTCTCTCTCTCTTCTTATCTCTCCTAGTGATTTAGATTAAAGTCCGCGTGCATTTGAAAAACAGCCAATGTAAGATTTTCTTTCGCACCCAATTGACGAGTCAGACTGGTAATAGCTACGACCTGGATGCTGGTAAGAACCGACTTTTCACTCGTCTTTAAACAATAGATCACTCGAGCAATGAACAAAGGTCCTTGCATTAATGCGATAAAGATAAGAAAAAGGTATTAAAAGATGACGAGTGGAAGGCAGCAGCCGATACAATTAGCCGAGATTTTCTAAAATTTTCATTTGACTGACAATTGGCTCAATTACCGATCTTACAATTAATTAGGTTTTATAGTTATCTTCATTAAGCGTTCGATACCTTAATCGCGTGCTCGAGCCTAGTTAAGTACATTTAATATGCAAAAAGTGCTGACCGACCTTTCTAGCAGCTCACGAGCGTTTGTATTTTTCTTTGCATTCGAGGCTGAGTAGTTAACAGTAGAGACAAATGTCGTTGAAATATTGCTTTCTCCTTTGCTTATTCATTTGCTCTTTCATTGCAAGTTCATCTTATTACTACGCATAATTGACAGCGTTCAAAATTGATATTCTATGTTCCGTTGGACTCGTACTCCAAGAATCCATTTCCGTTGGATCCGAACTGTTTGACGTCGTTAAATGCACGAGAGAAGGAAATATTTCGTGTGTAACATCATTGAAAATATAAATAAGCCGTGAGTATGATAGAGAACAGGCAAAGGTCTTCGAAAATGAAGCAACGACGATATTTTGTAAATACACGTATAAGAATCCAAAGTTAAAAACTCCAAGTAAAATATTTATTAAGGTAGCAAGAGACATGGTAGAGACGTAAGATATGAGTTTTTGTCTGACTAATCGAGTATACGTGCCAACGAAAAACAACATATTTTTATTGCGAGGATCATTTGGATGTAAACTACGTGCAGGCAGTATACATTTTAAAATCTTTTCAGCAATGGTCATCTATTTAAGCTTCCATCCATAATTTTCTAACCTCTCACTACTAACTATAGTTTCAAAATTTAATTTAATTTCAATTAATATTCGTTTCAGTTTTAAATTACATATAATAATTATTTGCTGAGTAACAATGCAAAAATGCAATGCCTTTAATTTTTATAAGTGTTTACACTTTTCAAGTTGCGTATGATTTTAGCTAAAAAAAACATACAAACTCTTGTATACAACAGCAGTACAAAAGGTACAAAATCTGGTATAGAGATTTTTAATATTATTTGCAATGATTATTTATTAATTAGTTTATATTCAAGTGAGTTTCTGCTGAATTATAAATCAGTACTTTCATTTTCCCTTAAATCATATGAAAACTTTGAATTTTACAGATAAAACGTTTCAAAAGAACGTGAGCCTACAGTTATTACTATCAAGGATAGCACATTAAAGTTATTTATAAGTAATGTATTGTTAAAATTATTTAGGTAATTTAGAATTTTTTCTAGAAATTATTAATGTAATTTATATTTGTTTACGTTTAGTCCAGAAGGTAATACATTTACGAATGGACATCAATCTTTTGATTAACTAGAGGCAACGATTTTAAAGATGCTTAATTATTCAAGTTAGTATATAACAAATACGTATAATTATCTTTGATAGACACAGTGTATGAATTTGGATGTAAACTACAATCAAATTTTTATTATTTGATCAATGCAGATGTTAAAACAATAAATGGTAATGGAATTTATGAAGGGATAGCTGTTTAGCAAAATTTGGATAAGTATCGATACATATTGAATGGTTATTAGATATCTATATGAAAATTTGTTCAAATTATCAACATTCGACTAATTAAATGTTTCCAGATAATCAAGATCCTATTAAAGACGAATTTTGTAATTTTAAACCAACATTATCATAATATGGGTGTGACAATTCCAAACGAGTCTGATTTTTTAGGTCTTTGTATATGCAAAAATTTTAATAAATTAATTTTATATATAATCATTATGACTTTGCCCTAAAAGAAGCAACATAATTTTTTGAAACGATTACTGATATTAGTTTTATATAATAGGGTAATATACTTTACCTATGAAATAAATTGTAATAAATAATTTAAAAGCTATTGAATAGATTACTGTTATGTTTTTTAGTCGGTTGAAGAAATATTAATAATTATTTCAATATATATATTCATTACTTAACTAACTTTATTATCTATATGAAATAGATAAAATCAAATTATTTTCAATAATGTTAGAATAGAGTAAATCAATATTATGTAGATTTAAGAATTTTTAAGCATTTTTTAATACATGATTTATTTATATATTATTGATATTTGTAAATACATCTATTTTTAATTTTTGTTTTATATTGTTCTACTAATATACATTAAAAAGTTCAATAATATTGATTTTAAATAAATTCCTTCTTATGTTATTTTGGAAAAAATTGTTCAAAAGCTAATTTGAGATAAAAGTTATTTAATTTAATGCATAGTATATATTAGTTAAAACTATATATAATTTATTATTAATTTGAAAGGGAGGAAACTTACACCTTAATAATTTGTATTTTCTAGGTCAACAAAGTTGTATTAAAGAATAATTCGTAGTTCCTTATTAATAGTTTTACAGTCGAACGACTATGGCCAAATTCATGTAATTTTCAGTTTTGTGCATTACGAGGTATTTACTTTTTAAGAATTTTGTATGAGTTTAGGATGAATTATTATTTAATACATCAATAATCTCTCATATTAATTTTGATAATATTGATATAAAGTGGAAAAGAATTTTACAATTGAATTGATATTATGAACAAACTTTTGTAAATCAAACAACCGTTATAATTTATAGGTATTATAAATTTCCAAAGTTTCATAATTTTGATATCGTTTTTTACTCGAACTAGATAAAAATAATATTAAAATAATAAAAAATAATAAATAAATAAACATTAGTGATGTTGAACAAAAGACAGTATTTTCAGAGAAATGTAAGGTGAATTTGCTTGTAAATTTAAGCTTCACGATTATCATTAATTATTAGATGAATATAAGCAAGTGGAAGACCTATTGGAAATCAAATAATGATAATACAAAAAAAAACTCATTTCAATTTAATAGTTATTTTAAGTTGTTCATTAATATAAATATTTTATAAAATATTCTAATAACTTTGATTTTTATTTCTGTATTTAAGAAAGTTACATACGAGTGAAAGAAATGACAATCGTTTATATAAGCCTGAGGACAAAATACTGAAATTTTAAAATAAATAATATTAATATTTTATAAAATATGAATTTTGCATTTGAATATTTATTCTTCATATGTATTAGGTATTCTTTTATTTTCATATGAAAATAGTTTCCTTAATAAAACTACTATTTAAAACTAACTAAATTTTCTTTATATAAACCTCACTACCATTAATTTTTTTTTTTTTAAATATCTGTTACATATATATATATATATATATATATATACACATTACTTTGCTATCCATTTTAATCCGTATCAATACTTTCTCTATTGGACTAAGTGATTTAATTTTTCAAGAGATATTAATAAATAGATAACTATTTAAAATAATTTTGCATAAAAGATTTCTGTATGTATTATTAATATTTTTGTAAAAAATTGCCACACCAAAATGTCGTTAATATAAAAATTCAAATTTAAGTTTTGTTCATTGAACATAATATTGTCAAACATCGATGAAACATAAAATTCTATAATTATCAAATTCAAAAATTTGTATAATCCTAAATAATGCATTTTTACGTAATTTCTTCATTACGAAATCTTAATAATTCATTTTATAAGAATTATCAATTAGAGTGTAAATTATTATTATTTTTACTCTACTAATTAATGTAATAATCATTATATCGTGATATTATTCCATTTTACAAGATGATAAACAGATAGACTTTTCGAGGAATTGCTAATGGCTAATTACTACTACAGTTTTAAAAACTTTATTATCAATAGGGACCTGAGCACACTGGCGACACGTGATCTTTTAACATTTTTAATATATTTAGTACATGAATGAACAATTAAAATGTACTGGAATTATATTAAGATTGAAAAATATCATATTCGAATTTTGAATAATCAAACTCTTTATTTAATTTCTCGATATAATTAAAATTCAATCAGTTTGTTTTTGGTTCGAAGGATTTGTTTGAAGCGTCAATATTTAAAAATTTTGGAAAGTGTCGAGGCTTATTTTATATATATTTATTTATAGTCCATTAAATAAATGTATTAAGTCTTCAATATACTCTTCAATATATATTCTTTTTATACAAAATTTATAATATTTCGTAATATTGTAAAAATATGCTGAAATATACCGTATGCATAGTTTATTTGTTAGAAATGTCGGTTTCCCTGGCAATCGCAGATATACTCGACTATATTTATTCCTTTTATATAATATTGCTTTTTGCAAATTTCGAAATTGTAAGAATAAATTACCCACAATAAGCTCCAAAAAGTATCCATTTCTATAAAAATCAATCTTCTTATAATTTTTTTGTTTCACATTCATCTTAATATCCACAAGAGACTCTTGAAAATATTAAAAAGTCACTGTTCAAAAACTACTCTACATAACTCTGTATAACTCAACAAATTATCTCTAAATCCCTTCCGTCACGTAAATTCGTTGAATTAATAGGGCGTAAGACCTTATGCAAGTACAGTTACTATTTTCTGGTATTTTGGTGGAAAATTATGAAAATTGTGTATTAGAGTCGGCAATTTAAAAATTTCAATGCATCCAGTATTATATATGCACAAAAGGCGCACAACTACGCATGCGTGCGATTATTTAATAGTTCCTTTGATAGTATTACGCGCGTATAACTACTGATCCAAGCTGCCGAATGATTTATGCTTATGCGCCGATTCAGCATGATATTAATGAAAGTGTGCGTATGATAAGGAAAATGCATAATGCTTGTAGGTATTTTAATGAACAGTATTAAATATGTTTATAGAGATAGATAAATAATAGAGCTATTAGAAATGAGTTACTTAGGGTATTGCGATAGATCGATTATAAAGAAATTTACTTTTCTTTTAACAATGATATTAAAGTAGTAATTTAAATGATCGATCGCGCGCGTCCCATGCGTACCCAACGCATCCTTGCATATATATATATATATATATATATATATTTAAATTAATATTTACCAAAATTGATAAAACGATAAAAAAAGTTTCGGCATTGATAAGCGGAAATTATAAGTTTGGATAAACTTCATCCACTTAGTTTGGAATTTTCTTTTCTTTTTTGCTCTTTTATTTTTCATTGCTTTCTAAAAGTTACTATACTAAGAAACGGGGGAACGAAAATTAATAAAAAATTATTAAACATAACCTTAAAGGAAATATAGTTAAATGTAGTTACGATTATAGTTGTAGATTTTATTTAATTTACTTTGTTCTTATCTATGTATATAATTTGTGTTTGCTTATTTCTATTAATAGTAGCGAAAGTATGCAATAGATAATTAACAAGATTTTAAATTACAAAGTATATTAAAGAGACATAATTTCTACTAGGCATTTATTATTTTTATTATTAAAAATTATTATTATTATTAACAAATACGTTTCATTACTATAAGTATACAATTTATGCTAATTATTTCTACTAATAATAATGTAATTAAATAGAAATTTTTAATAACAATCGAATATTTAATGTCAATAAATTTTCTTTAGAAATTTTAATGTAGAAAATTAATATTAAAATGAATTTTGAAATTAATAAATTTTTTAACAATATGATAGCAATTCTTTTATTATCTTAAATTTTACTTAAAAAAAAAAAAAAAAAAAAAAAAAAAAATTGATAGGTTTATATAATATGTACTATTAAATTCGTTATAAATATTATTTTGATCAATTTCCTAAATAAATTTAGATATCATACAAATGTAATAAATGTTTATTTACATTAAAAATATATTACAATACTAAGAGTATATATATATATATATATATATATGAATAATAATTTATGCTTATTAATATAAAATTGAATTTTTCAGATCTGATAATGAAAAATGAAAAATTTTAAAAATACTATTTAATAGAATAAAATAATATTTGTTCTTGAATATGTAATTATAAACGTTTGACATTAATTTATTAAAATGTGCATTATTTAATGTATACATTGCAAAATATATAATTATTTTATTATTGAACATTTTGCGGATTATTTTTATAGTTATTTAACTTTCTATTTTAATTAAATTGTTTATTATTGTTTTGTTGATATTACAATTATAACAGAATTAAAAGAATCTTATGCTTTAAAATCGTATAATTTGTACGATGAATGGTGATATTTCTAATATAAGATTTGTAAATGTATTTCATCGAAATATTTTTAACTCGGGACTGCTTATATTAATTGAAAAAATATAAGAAAAAAATAATGCTCTCGTAAAAACTAAAATTGTAGGTTTAGGTAAATAATAAATAAGTGCGTTAACAAAGATGGATAACTAAAAAGTCGAAAAGAAGAATAACCCACTCTAATATTTCGTTGCTTATTAAAAAATAAACAAGAATAATTTATTAAAGAAGAGATTATAATTTCGGATGATTCAGATTCTGACGGTATGGACTCTAATATATATATATATATATATATATATATATAATAAAAAGTGCTAAACGTTCGCCAGAAATTTAATAAAATAATAATAATAAGCTTAGATAAAAATAAGTCGAAAAGTGTAAAAATTATAATAATAATTTTATTGTTAATAATAATAAATTTGAAAAGATATTAAAGAATCTGCGTGTTTATTATTTTATTCACTTATCGGTAATCTAATGCTTTATTTATTTATTTATTTTTTTTTATTTTTATTTTTTTTTATTATTATTATTATTGTTATTATTATTTTTTATTAATGCTTAAGTTCAATCACTCTCGATTGTCTCCGCTGCAATAAAACCGAAACATTATTTAGTACCACAATAAAAACGACCTGTAAAGAATGTAAAATAAATATGTCATAGGTATGCGACAAATGTACTCTTGGATATGAATAATTGCCTGCATTGTATAGACACTTAAAAGTACAATGTCGATCCTCGTTACCCAATGGACAAGCACTGAGTAAGAAATTCTTTTACATAAAAGAATATGTCTTTGCATTCTTGGCGAACGATGGGAGCAATCGTAATCGTAAACTTGTCAAAGCTCTTTATTCATGAAATGATGTGCTGCAGCCCCGACGAAAACATTTATTCGAAAGTGTGCTAAATGCCGTGGTATACAGAAGTTATGGCAAACAAGGAAATGCAAAATGTGTCGTAAACGTAAGATGAAGATGTGCTTCGAGTGCGCCATATGTGGCAGGAAGAGTTACACTTGGTACTCGAGTCTCTATGTGCACGGAAAGCTCCGCTGTCAATCACCGTTAAAGACACGACTACAGCAGCGACTGTAATTTTAAGTGCACGAGTCAGTGCGTCCTGGGGAGACACGGGAAACAGCATATCTTTGAGTTGAGCCGTATCTGGTAAATTTGACATGCAAAAAGTGTAGTAAAATTTGCGCCGATGCGTTGCGATTGAAGACCCACGTCTTCAACATTATCGTGGTATAAGCTTTTATTATTGCAAGTTTTGCACCTACAAGTACAAATGCCAAGATAATGTCAAGAAGCACCTACTGTCCTGCCACAAGGATGCTGTGCGAGTCGAAAGCATTGACAATATCATTGGAGGAGGTGAGCGATAAAAGATTAAAATCTCGAGGTATGAAGTAATGATTTTTCGACTTATCCTCGTATTAATAAGACGGCTTGTAATCGTCTAGTTAATAAATAAATTATACGTTATTGCTAAAAGTAAATTTAAATAGTCGATGGCGATGATATAATCACGATTGTTTTTAAAATAATTTTTTACACAAATGTATTTTTACAGTAATACTTTTTACAAGCCTTAACACGAACATAAGCACAAAAAGGTCAAACTTAACTCAATCTCGATCTCTTTATCCAGATCTCCAACATATGAAGAAGTTGTACTGCCCGGAATGCAAGACGTCCGTGGATTTACACTTAGGGACTTTACACCTACATCGATTGTAAATCAGGATACCACTACAAATGCACCGGCTGTGGTAGAGTATTCAAGGATGAGTCGTCGATCAACCGTCGTCACAATCCGGCGAATGCACGCCAAGCTTAAGCACAGCTGTAAAAGCCGCAATAAGTTATTCTCATTTTATGAAGACCTGGAACGAAGG
The DNA here is from genome assembly GCF_000503995.2 of Ceratosolen solmsi marchali. Classification (NCBI taxonomy): domain Eukaryota; kingdom Metazoa; phylum Arthropoda; class Insecta; order Hymenoptera; family Agaonidae; genus Ceratosolen; species Ceratosolen solmsi. The sequence continues at coordinate 3,386,379 of NW_011948414.1, read as the reverse complement.
CTATAAGAGTCATGCGGTAAGGAGTCGCAATATGAGTGGTAATATTCGTTACTTCAGGACTTTAAGATATCTTACGTGCCATATGCGCAAGCTGCATAACGAGAATCGACGTTCTTGCGTTTGCTCCGTCAGCGGAATCGAATACAAAACTAAGAAGACTCTTCAGAGGCATACGTTACTTGTCTGTAAATGAAATGAAATGAAATGAAAACAAAAAAAAAAACCAAAAAAACAAAAAAAAAAAAAAGAAACAAAAAAAAATAAATAAAAAATAATCTTATTTCATGTAATCGACGCTGCGTCCTGTATTGTCAATTTACATTTTTATTCGAATATTGATTCGATGATCGATAGCTGAATATGCTGGTCCAATGACAATACAATTCAATTGTTTCATTTTCTTATTATTATTAATTTGTAATTATCAATTATTTGTGAATGAAGAGCAAAGGATTTTCCATACAGAATGCGTTAAACGCATCATTAAATTATTAAAATTACTAATCTGTTAAAATTTTTATATATTCTACCAACATACGCATACACATATTGAGCGATTGTAAAAAAATAAAGATTTTTCAAGTAATTTTTTCGCAATATAGAACTGTTAGATAAGAAATAAATGCCGAATTTTAGAATCATTTGAGAAATGTAAATGTATATCGGACATGATTAATTTAAGTTAAAAAATTAAATTTTGAAAATTCACCAATGATATTATAATTCACGAATGAATGATATTTCATTTATATGAAATTTTCATATGAAAATTTCAATTTATTGATTTATATTTCATCCAAAACCAATTGTCCAATAATGTTTTCAAATTTTTTTATTACCTATTCGTATTATTTTTATGAAAATTTAGTTAATTGTAGACAGTCGAAAGTATAGTTATATTTTGACTTAATATAAACTGATTTTATTGTCTACATTTAATAGTGGAAAAGTTGAAGAGACATCAATAGCCGTTCGTTATTTTCCCTTTACAACAATTATTTGCTTTTACTGCAATAACGATGTATCTGTATTAATAAATTACAGATGTCAATGTGATGTAACAAATTTCTTTATTCAAGCACTTATATTGTCGACGTATATCAAGCAATAAATATTTCTTTGAACTAATTATTTTAAATGATACATTGGAATCTTACAAACTACATGGATAAATTTAATTTGGTAACAATTCTACTCTGAAAGAAAAAAAAAAAATATATATATATATATATATATATATATATAGATATTTTTTGTTTTTTATAGAACATGATGAATCATAAATGTGGAAATGTTTAGAATGAAATCTTGCAATTTCTTTTCCATCTATCTATTTCACTTGAATATCTTTTGTATGAGTAAAAAAATTTCTATAAATACATCTTAAAATGATATTTGTTAATAAATCAATAATGAATATTCAGTTTAAAATGCATTTGCTTATTAAAAATATTACTTATAGAAAAGATAATATTTTTGTCCAATACTAACAAACTAATAATTGCATTCGTTATTTATTTTTATAATTTCTGCTATTAATTCTAATAGGATATAATGATGTACAACTCAACAATTATTTATTATAGACTAATTAAATCTGATATCGAACAAGTATATTGCAATATCTATACATAATTAAAGATACTTAACCACATTATTTTTCTGGACACATAAATAATGCATTTTGATCAAAAGGTTTCGAGAATTGAAAATTATGAAAGTACATATGCAATGTAATATAGTAATGTGATTATTAAATGAGAATTAATTGATAATAAATAAGGTATAATATAATAAAAACATATTTTAAATTATTAAGATGAAATATATTTCATTATATTAGATATCATCAATTATATGTATGCGTTGTTTATAGTTAAAAAGTGTTCATTAACATTAAAAGAATATTACATGTATGACTAAATATTTTTTCTAAACCTAAATTAATTTTCACGTTATTTATTAATCAATATTTGATTATTTAAAGTTGTTATTCTGTCTTAGAATTAACTATATATATATATATATATATATATATATATGTTATAAGATTTTGAAAGATCAATGATGCTAATAATACGTTACAATAATATATTGATATACAAATTAAATTATTTATTATAATATTTCTATAGTACAGGATAGTACTTCTCAGTAGTGTTTATTAAACAATTATTATTCTCTATATGATATAGAAAAAGATTCTTTAACAGTTAAATAAATATGAAAATAAACCTATCATATAATGATTTATATTGTATTAAGATATATATGCGGCGTACTATGAAAAAAGACGATATGTTGTTTGATTATGATATATGTGAACAATATTTATCAATTATTATTTGCATTATTAATATATTGTAAATTAAGCTTACGAGTGAAAGAAAATTCGAAGGTCATATCAAATAATTTGAAGTATAGAAAAGATAAATATTTACTAAAATTTTGACTTTTGATTATTTTGTTCAATTGCATTGAATTTTTAAACAAAATAAAGCATTAGGAATAAAATTAAAACATTTTTAATAATACCTTAAATAGTTATCGTTAGGCTTATCTATAAATTAATGAGACATAAACACACGATTTATGATGAATTTAATCATTATAATATTTGCTAATAAAAATAACCGCTGAATAATATAATTATCTTAATGAGACTGTCGATTTTTAAATTCTGAAAAGAAAACACGTTCCATACAATCGTAGCCATTCGTTAATGTATATTATTTACTCATTAATTGTTAATATACTGATTAATCAATTCATCAATTCATTCCTTGTATTTTAAACATTAACTATATATTATTTTGAATGCATTGAGAATTCTATATTAACTGACACGCGTACGCAAAAGGTAATTTAAACGAAGTATGGTCATAAAATAAAAATGTATGCTTTATATGATAAACATCGTCGATGGATTACTTTTTTAAATTGAAATAATAGCCGTGGGTTAAAAATGTTTTATAAGTAGCGATGGTCGAACGGTAATTAAGGCATTGAAAGGTAATAGTTTCTTATTAAAAATATGAATTTGCCCAATAATAAGTAAAGTATTAATAAAAAGATCGATAAAGATTTTTCACATAAATATAGAAAGGTTAAAGCCAATTATTAAACAATCGTTGTGAATGTATTATTAATAGTTGTAAAAGTCGTTAACAATAGTCATTGATAATATGGCAAATAGCTAATTAGTAATAACAAATATAATATAGTGGACGAAAAGCAGTAACATTGTTCGATTGAATGCTACACTACACGATTATGATTAAAACATTGGAAAAATGTTTTCATAATCTCGAGAATAACATGATTATTTACAATAAATATAATATAAATAAAATAATATTCATTATCCTTATCGCATCTTTTATAATTAAGTTATTAAACCGTTGATTGTGTAATTTTGTAATTTATTCCATACTTCTCACCACTTTCAATTTCTAATAAATAGACGTTCTATGTAGTAGAATACGCGTCATAAAAAAGTGTAAAAATGTCAATACAATACGAAAGAAAAGGCATTTCTCATTGGAAAAGGTATTTCTGCAAATTTCAGAATAAAGCTAATATCGCTAAAAATAGGAATTTTTGTTTACCATTAAATTGTTAATATTATTCATCGGTATTCGTAATTTTATCGTACTTGCGAGCTCTATTGTTACATAAACATTTATCTAAAGGTGCATAAATATAAATGCAAGATTTTTGATTAATTGTAGTTGATAGAGCGAGGTGATCAATGAGCAATAATAAATTTCTTAAAATTCTGTTGGACACACACGCAAACACAAAATTCCTATTATAATTTTATAATTGCATATGCAATGTAATACAACAGTTTATTACAGTAGTTGAATTCGTTGAAATTTTTTTATATTTCGATTGTATGTTAAATAAGACGAGCATATACACGTATATGTACATATATTCAAAGTGGTAAATTAAAAATGTAGATTATGATTTTGCGCAGTTACAAAATTAAATAAATAATAATTATCACATATCGTGCGGGTAAGACGCACTACTACTACAACGATAAGCAAAGACTTTAAGCGCCACATTGTCTGTACGTCACAGGCATTGTTGATTATCTGTTTATAATTGTAAAGTTTTCATCTACGGGATAAAACGATACGTTATTAAGCTACTTTTTCGTATTTTTTCCCCTTTCTTTTTGATTACTTGATCGTTACACGACTATTTCATAAGATTATTATTACAGAATTATTCTATTTATTTATCGTCTCTCGTTGACAAAACGTGTTTCCTTCGTCCCTTCTTAATCATTGTCTTGGAAAAGCAATGAAAAACGTGGGAAAAGAAAAGAAAAAAAAAATCTCTACTTTCTTTGGACTGCAGAGGCTTACATTCACGTTACATGCGCCAAACCACGCAACGCAAATGCATTTCACCACTACGTCGCGTCAACTGTCTCCGACTCTCCGACTCTACGCACACTTTCTTAAATGAATATTTCGTAGTTGCGAAGGCGAACGCAATTGAGGATATAAAGTTCGCCAATGTGTCGACATAACGCTAGTTTTCTCAGCGGCGAAAGCGTCAATGAAATTTATGCGCGTACGCTGAGCCGAAAGATAGAGTCGAATTCGCCTCGGCCACACTATGCTTCCTCATTCGCACCTGTGATTTAATCTTATTTTACTTTGTTTTATTCGCTCTTGTGCCCGAGTTGTTGGGAGAGTCCCGTACGAGGATGGATACTTCCTCGGTCGAAGAGGTTAGGAAATTTCCACTTTCACCTCCTCTTCAGAATGTTACTGCAAAAGGTGAGTGATTGCACTTTTTCAAACAATTGCTCAAGTCTCTTAATGAACCAATATATTTAATAATTTTTTATTCGCACTCTACTTTTACAATCCCGATTATTTTACGTGTCATCGAACAGTCATATTTACCATGGAGAGTGTTTTCTTTACGCACCAATACACTTTTTATCATATACTTTCATATTCAGATTTATATTTCTTATCAGAATATAAACTTAACCTCAGGCTTATTTTATCCAGTAATTTATTCAATCTATTAACATTGTTTAATTAAATAATATTTGCAGATTATTGTGCGTTTGATGTAATTAACTTGCTCTCTCCGCATACTTTTTTCTAGTTGAAATCTAACAGTAAATCGAGAATTTCATTTATTTCATTTTTATGTGAAGTTACGCATCGATTTCTAAAACCATAAATTTTATAAATTTAAGCATTTTGTTTGATCGATTTGATTATATCAAAAATTTGTCATAGTTCAAATCCATAGCAATTACTATTAATTTATTAAAATTTTCAATCTTCATTACTGTTCGATTACAGAAGCAAATAACAATAACAGATCGATAGTTCTTTATTATTATTATTTTATCATTACGTTTATTTAATATTTAATTACACTACATTTTGATTTTCAACTTATTATCTGACCTCGTTGTAATGCTAACACACAATAATAATTAGGTATAATTGTTATTGTTTATTTGTTTTAGAGATTGGTCAGGGGCAAAATGTTATATCGTATCAAGATATAGCCACAAAATTACTTAGCGAAAGGCTGCTTCTTACTGCTCTAGAGCTTCACATGGAACTATGCGAGACGGATCGTGAATTGCCAATTTTGAAGGATTATTTTTCAAATCCCAACAATTTCGAATGTTTAAATATGAAGTCAGAACCCTGTTTGTCATTACGTAAGAATTCAAATCAATCGATAATATGAAATTGTATTGCGGTACTATTATTAATTCATACAGTCTTATATAAATATATTGTAAATAAATAAATGTGTGTGCGCGTGTGTGATACTTCATAGATGAATAATGGATGTTTTGTTTCGAACTTTATTATTAATAGCAAGGTCATCCAGTCAAGCGACATTAGATTCTCTCGATATGACTAGATATTCCGAAGATGGTGGTGGAGTAGATGAAAGAGTTGCTGTACTTGAATTTGAATTGAGGAAAGCAAAGGAAAACATTAATTCGCTACGTGCTAATCTAACCGTAGTAACAGGTTACATACCCTTTATTTCCTTTATTTTCTTAAATTAATATCTGATATTTTAAATTACCAGTTGTCTATATATACATTTATTGAAACTATATATAGTATTGGATAATTTTTTGAAAAAGATTGATTAAAGATTGGAAATTTATTTAAAATATCATAATTTCTTTATTTTATATTGGTTGATGATTAAAAGGTGTAGAAATCTTATATATATATATATATATATATATATATATATTCTTGTCTTTATACTTTGAAAATTTTATATACATCCTTTAATACGTATTAAGATTGAACGATTATTGCTTTATAGAATCTGAAGTAAGCTCTCCTGATAAAAGTTCCGATAAACACGGAGTCTTGGAGTATCCTATAAAGCCTCACGAACAACGAGCTGTTAACTATCTTGTGAACGAGTACTTGCTAGCCAATTCGTATAAGCTGACTTCGATCACATTCAGCGACGAGAACGAGAATCAAGACTTCGAAGATTGGCAGGACGTTGGCTTAAACATCCCCAAGCCTCCGGAACTATTACAGATTTACAGAGATTTTATGAGATCGACGGGCTATGATAAACCACCTTCGAGTAGCATCGCTGTACAAACCGATGACGAAGATTCTGAAAATTTGATAAAAGAAGCGGAGCTTAATAAGTTAGTTAGTGAACAAGCAGAGGAGATGGAGCGATTAAAGGAGCAAACTATTACGTTACAGCAAGAGAAAACGAACCTTCAGGAAATCATTACCAATGCTAACTTAACCAGCGTAGCTACAGAGGTACTGTAGCGTTTAAAATTATTTCACACGATAGCTTAAATTTTCATACATTCCAACCACTATTATTATAAAAGTTTTTCTTTTCTTTACATACGACAGCAAGGCAGTTCTGGAACAATTCAGACATTGAATTCGAGCTCAACGACACCTGATAAATTCGAAATGCTGGAATCGCCACCCCAGGATGTGTCGTCTTCGAATGCTGCACAGGAGATTGAAGAGGACGACAGCACTTCTATGGTTGTAAGCCTGGGCGAGACGGAGACGAGTGAACGTGATTGGACCAGAATACATTTGACAAGGACAGCAGATGCCTCCGACAGTACGGCCAGTATGATCAATTCGCCATCGAGGTATAAACAATCTCCTCTCCTTATCTTATCAACGCATTAAATTTTTAAAGTAACTAAAGTACGGCTAAATTTCAGTTGTTTTGTTGTTTTTTTTTTTTTTATTTGTTTTTTTCAACACTTTGGGCATTTGATTATTAAACATTTTAATTATTATTTTGCGATTAAAAAAAGTTAAGCGATCGATTGAAAATAAGGGAGACAATGAATTTTAAGGGTTGATAAATAATTGAAATTCTTCTTAATAATTAGCCATTCATGGGTTTATTAAATAAATTTTAAGCGTAAAAACATGATATGCCAAAGTATATGATAGACCAATGTTCCTTTCGATGGCTTGATGTTTATTTTTAAAAATTTTCATCCTATTATCTTGATTCGTCCAGACCAATTGGCTCGAATTTGTCCTTGAATCAATGTGCTTTATCTTATTGCACCGTTTACAATGGCTTATTGTCTCTCTCGTACATTCAACAGTCTCGTATTTTTAGGTATCTGCCGGCGTCCTTCCGGCGTGAAGTACTCAGGCAATGCCAGACCAGCATCCCCTCGAGCGCCATCGAGGTAATCGAGGAGCCCCTCAAGGGTGGCATAACGCGTGACACCATCGTCGACATTGCCACGCACACGCTGCCGCGTATCGTATCCAACGTCATTCTGAACAAGCGCGAGGAGGTCATACCGCTTCTGCTGAGCATCGTAAAGCTGCAAAGCAATTCGGTCGAGCGGGAGAAGTTGCTGCAGATCCTCTTCAATCTGCAGAAACGCCCCCAGGAGGAAGACAGGCAAATGATTGTCGCGGGTGAGAATTAATTCGATCCTGTCTCTCTCTCTCTCTCTCTCTCTCTCTCTCTCTCTCTCTCTCTCTCCTTATCCCTTAATTTACTCTAGATATTTCAGTCAAATTTTTAATTAAATTACGTTATTGTGTATCGCTTGGGTCAATTGATTATTCCGATCATTTCAATCGAGACAAATATCAAATTGTAATTAATAATGTCAATTATATAAATTTTTTATATACAGTTACGTAATTATTTGGACGTAATTACGATTTTTCTCTATCTTATAATTACGTAGCGCATGTCCTTACAAATTTGAGGAATGATTTTTGTTTCTTTATGAAAGAGCGATTTATATTTTCAAATTTATATGAAAAATCTACGTTTATTCTTCATAAAATCTTCGTAATACTTTCACACTTTCATTATGGATTATCCTTCTGTAATTTAATCTCCGACATGGCTTTAAAATTATTATAAATATTAAAGGGCCTACAGTATAAATATTGTCGTTTTAAAGAAAAATTTCTTTTCTCGTTATTGTTGTTGTTGTTGTTGTTGTTGGTTTTTTTTTCTTTTTCTTTTTTTTTTCTTTTCTTTTTTTTTGTTTTTAACAGATAATATAATTGATGAATATATTTAAAAGTATGAATTTAAACAATATTTTAAGTAATATCGTCGATACTGGTGTTTACATATGTGTTGTATCGACCGAGGTGGAATAGCCAAATTACCTGGATTAAAAATTATTATCTTTCCGTTATATTATATCAATGAAAAAGTTAGTGAAAATTAATGATTTAAACTTGTACAGAATGGTAAACGTATGACTGGGAAGAATTTTCAATGAATACTGTAATAAAAGCCAGTGCTAAAAAGTCATAGGCATAGTTGTTTATTCAGGGTCACGAGGTATTGCGAGAAAGTACAATTGCGTGTCTACTATTCTCAGGTCTGACGGTGATCGCGAAACTTGAAAACGAGCCGACGGACAACGAAGACGTGCTGAATCTCTGCTGGGAGCAGAGCCAACACAAGTACCCGGAGCGTCGTTTACTGGCAGCCGAGTGCTGCTCCGCATTGGCAATCTACACGACCAGCAGCATCAGGAATTCCCTGATGTTATCCATGCTCCAGCAAATGCTACTCGACGACAAGGAATCCGTGGTGAGGGTCACGGTAGTCAAGAGCCTCTCTCTCCTCGTTGCCCTTATGGACGACCCGGACAAGTACTTTCAGGTAAGCTAGTTGTCGATTATCATTAGATTCTTCATCATTGAAGCCCTTAATGTCGATTCAGTGCGAGGAGTTGGCTCTGACGGCCTTGGGCGATGCATCCCAGGAGGTCATCGAAGCCGCCTACGTTGTTCTCGTACCGGTTCTCGCTCAGTGGGCGCTGTCTCTCAAGCGGTTGCAGTCTCACTTGCTGCCCCGCATCCTTGCCAAGCTGAGAAACCTCCTGAAACCTTCTAGTTCACCGAGCAAGGACTACATCGACGGCAACAGAGCGGCCGCTCACATCACAGTCCTGCGCTACCTGTTGCCGCATACAGTCATTAGTGTTATCGATACCGAACCTGTTCGCCGCCGAATGCAGGAGAGTCTCTCGTCCCAACTACGTAAGTGCTCTCTCTCTCTCTCTCTCTCTCTCTCTCTCACTCTCACTCTGACTCTCACTCTCTGCATTAAAAGAAGCGAGCAGTTTAACTATCATCATCATCATCATTATTATCATATATATATATATATATATATATATATATATATATATATATATATACATTTTTTTCTTCTTTAACATTATTACTTATGTTTATGATTAGCTTAAATAAAAATAAAAATGAAAAAACATTGTTTATTTAAAGGATAAATTGTTATCGACAAATTTGAAAGAGTTTTTAATTTTGATGGGCAAATGGTGATTGAGCTTTATCATTATGAGATCTTTTATAATATAAGAATGCATTAACGAATTTTATAAATTTTAAATATAATTTACAGCTCTGGAATTTACGAATTTGTGTTGCTCGTCTATAGTCAATCCAAAGATCTTTTACGAATGCGAAGTGGATATGGGAATATTGTTAAATACGTTCTTTCTCAATGCCTGGAATGATTACACGTGGCCCGAATTAGACTGGTTGTCTGAAAAATTGTTAGTTTAAAAATATCAAAGTTATAAACTAACGCTTTATTAATTCATGTTATTTGTTTTAATAGAATACTCGATGTTATTGATATAACAAAATCTATAAATGCAGCGCAAGAAAATATCGTCAATGAATTACTTACATATCTTCAATCCTTATGTTTTGGTTTTGGAAAATATATTACACAATGTAAGGTCAGTTATATCCTTTGTAATAAGTCAAGCAACACGAAGCAAAATTTTTTTCGTCTTTTCGTAATGCCATGGCAACGTTATTATGTTATTAATAGAATTGTGGAAATATCATTTATTGTGAAAATGAGAAAAGAGAAAATCTATGAATCTCTTTTAGCACAACTTTATGGAAACAAAATAGAAAAATTGTTTTTCTTTTAATTTTTATTTTCATTATTATATTAAACAAAGAGATTAAATAATTATTTTCCATATATAATTGCGATTATATAATGACGCTTTACGTTTATCGAGGCAAAATTTTTAGAATAATACTCGAATATGAGTACGAATCGATATATCTTCATGAGCGAATCAATTCCCAATACAAATTCAAAAAATTCGAATACGAACAAACCACGTATTATATGCACCAATTTATTTAATCTAATAAATATATTTTTGCAGATTTTAACATATTTTAAACCTTACATGAATAGTTTGGAAAGTGAGCTTGCGGAAAACGACAGCAACCGAACTTTAACGAATCTGATGCTTATACCAGCATATTTAACGATACTCTCTACCATTGATAGCAATGAATTTATCAATGTTCTTAAGCACTATCTTATTGCATTATCGTTGCGCGATGAAGATTTAAGTGGCCTTCAAATAGCGGTTGTGAAGTATTGTGCTCAAGATCAATTACAAGAGCATGTACTTTCAGGGTTGTGGGATGGTAATTATATTTTTGTCAAAATAACGAGTATTTTTTTGTTATTCGCGTCGCATGTATGTTAATGAAATTAATTGTACGAATTAGTTTATTTGCCGATAATTTATAAGATTTATAAGTTTTGTCGACTCGTATAGCTAATGGTAAATGTCCGTAAGCGAGCAATTTCAAGAATTCTAAATTAGTTAGTTTTATTCGTTCTAAGCTTTTGTTTTGAATAAATATTAACTACAATTTAAAAAAAGAAAAAAAAGAAGAAGAAAAAAAACTCTTATCACTTTTTTTCAGGCGTTGTTCATCAAAAATCAAGTGTCAAATGCGCAACCGCGTCCTTATTTAACTCAATAGTTTCCAAGGTTTCGAATAAATTAGTTGACGTGCGAATAGCTCCAGCAATTGTTACACTCGCCAATGATCCAGATATGTAAGATTTTTCGCACAGTTTTATCGTATTCTTTCTTTGTACAATGAGCCTAACATGACTTTCATTCAATTCTACTTAGTGAATGATAATATTAAAGATATTAAATAATACCGTATAATGTAATATGCCAAGTGCTTTACATTGTACTTACCAAGTACTTTAAATTGAGTAATGAAATAATTTCCCCGTCTCCTACAATTCGCACGAAATGTTCAAAATACATATTTGTGACTTGTCGTTACAGAGTCGTAAAATCCATCGCGGTTCAAGTACTGGGTAAGCTAGTGACGGAAAGCGATGCGAGGGAAGCAAAGGATAAGGCACGCCTAACGTTAGAGACGATCGTTCGAGATCCTCAAGGAGTTTCGCCCGATCTGGCTGTGCCGTTGATCCTAACTTTAGCCGCCGTAGCTCCTTATTGTCCTCAGAATTACGTTGAAGACGGTACGAATCATTTGTATTAAATTAAATTGAATTAACCATCATTTTTACCCTTTGATGTCGGAAGATAAAGTCTTTGTATATCCAATTTAACTATAATACAATGTGATGTAATTAAAAGTCCCTAGACATATAGATATTTTAATATCGTTAGTGCGTTTAGCATTAAACTATTATGCGCGGATAATTTTCATCATTGTCAACTTTGCTCTCTCATACTGCAGTGATAGCTACTCATCTAGCTGGAATAGCAGCGTCCGCACTTCAACAGAGCCGGAGAGTCGACCTAGTTAACGCCTTAGTTGAAGCTTATTCGGTTTTAGTTTACTGCACCTTGAGCAATCAATGCATCGCGGGAACAGTTTTGCCAGGTCTGAAGTACCTCGATTCTCTCGTGAATCAAGTAACGCCTCAGCATAAGGAAGTTATGCGATCTCTCCTGCGCGAAATCGAGTCGAAGAAAGACGTGCCGAAACAGATGGACAGGTAAGATAACTATTAGGTCAAACGATCACGTACATAAATCGATCCTTTTCCCTCTAATATATGAAAGTTGTCGTAGGTCGGCGTCGATGGGCAGCGGTCTTTCTTTATCGGTAGCTTCGGTGAACGTCGGCCAGGGCGTCGAGGATATGCGCCAACGAGTCAGTAAGATATTCCTCCAGAAGACAAGCTCGCCGAGCATGTCGAGCATTTTTCGAAAGAAGTGAGAGACAGTGCGTTAATTACGTTAAGTAATTGATTGGTAGAACACAAGTGACGCTTGGCTCACGATTACGAAACCTGAAAATTATCAAGCTTCCCCCACTTTGTATTATACTACATACATAATCCGAAAAATAGCATAATTTTTTTATTGTTATATTTGCTTAGGGATACACTAATAGAGATAAATAGACGCCTACGGCAGTTTTAGTATTGAATTTTAGAATCGTACATTTAAAATGGAATGAGGTTGTTATTGGACTGATAGGAGTCAATTTATTGTTTCGGTAGATTGAAAGTCGCATAATGATAAAATAAAGCATTAACAAATCTAACAAAGAAAAGTCATAATAAATTATGAATTAGCGTGAGCGATGTTTATCGTTTATCGAGGGTAAAACGATTTTTGTGCCTGAATATGTTATTTTAGATGTTTAAATAGTTAATTCGTAAACAGTATAAAGAAAAGAAATGAAAAAGAAAAAATCGAGACAATTTATGTGTGAATTTTAATAATTCACTAAATTTATTTATTATTAATATTTTTACGAATCTCTCTATATCTAAGTATATGGTTTGATTAATGATATCAAGAATAATATAAATAAATTCTTTCATTTTGTAATACTAGATATATTGTTTTAACGGCTTATTTTGTTTCAAAACGATAAACGACTTGATTATTTATTTCGTTTCAAATAAAATAAATTATCAATGATTTGTTAAATTAAGCGATCATTTAAAAGAATTTCTTATTTTGGTATCTTTTTCATCGATTTACAAAACTAGTTTTTGTTGTTTTTTTTTATATGCATAATTAGTAGATGATTAATATAAGTAAGACACGGAACACTTTTTTTTTTTTTTTTTTTCTTTTTTAGATAGAACAATAATGATATCTTTGATCGGTGTTCATTTTAGTTGTGATTTTAAAGAATTGTATGAAGTTTGTATAAAAGTTTAATCTTCAATGTTTAAATGCATAGCGTTAGATTGAATAAAAATAGGGAAAAAAAATTTCGTTGTTGAAAAATTATAGATTTTTCATTGAAAGAGTCTACAAAAGTTGAAAGACGTATGCTTTATGATGTACTTAATATACATGTATATATATACAAATAAAAACAAGATAGAAATTTACAAAGCTAACGCTTTTTACAAATAATATTGGTAGACTGGATTTATGAAATTTATATATTTATTATTATGCAATGTGTATCGCTTTATCTGCGATTTGTCCAATTTTCATGTACTGTGAGGATGATGGTATTAGAGAAGAATAAGTGATTCACAAGACACATTACCAGCAAATAATAAATGAGATTTAACAAGAAATTTGCTTAATTTTAATGATAAAACATATCAATAAATGTTAATAATAAATCAATGGATTATTAAGAGTCTGAGAAGTGACGGCACTCAAAACTCATTTTACAAATGATTAAGGAGAAGAAAAAAAACAAGAGAAGAAAAAAAAACAAACAAAAAAAAAAAACAAAAAATAAAACAAAAATCGTAGATCTGTTCTTTTTCTCTCGCACTGTTATCGGTTCTTGGATTGTCCTTGACACCAAGACGGCATTAAATCCTTGATGAAGCGTCAATGATAATATTGCAGCAACGTTTTAAAAGTTTTAAATTTAACGTAGTCTTAAGGAAGCGTTCCCGTATCGTCGTATAAGATCAAGTTCATGAAATTAAGAGTAAATATTGTGCGCGCGCGTGTGTGTGCACATACACAATATGTATGCCTGTATATTTTTTATCAAAGATATTTCGTAAAATTATAAATATTTTTTTATAGCTAGACCACTTACTGACCTAATGTAAAATATCTTATTGACAGCACACCCTTTTACGTCTATATATTTTTGCAAAATACATATTTAATTATTCTAATTATTAATACGCGGAAATCACCACATAATTGCAATAGAATCAAAGTTACTCCTCTTATTTAAGAGAATTTAGTGTAAATATATGTTCGTTTAAAGCTATAAGAATTGTTACACTATGTAATTAAGAGAATTCTACTTTAATGCATAAATAATAATTAAAAATATGAATTGTACTTTTACTAATTTTTAAAAATAATTATTAAAAATTTCAACAGGGTTGATATATCTTAATATTCGACTGTTTATATTTATTTATGGAAACATATTAAAGTTATCTGTAAAAATGCACATGATCTAATTAATTATTTTTTTCAATAAAAAAATATTGTTAACTATAAGTATTATTATTATTAACAATATCACCTCACATAATCTTTCGTTTCCCATACACTGGCAATTTAAATAAAAATTATCAGATATATTCATTTATGATGAAGTATAATAGAATGAAGTATAATAGCTGGAAACCCACATTAATATATGAAAAATTGAATTACTATTATTATTTTTAGATAAAGGGATTAAAACTAAAAAAAGCAAATCATATCATTCATATTTTAGATAAAATAAAAATAACATCTTTCAATTTTACTGTGCGCTAAAATGTGCCAAATGTATATTACAAGTAATAAGAGAGAGAGAGAGAGAGAGAGAGAGGATACGAATCTAGCATATATACACATGATTTTATCTCAGCTTACAATATAAATAATAAATTAAATTTTAATAGCAGTTATATACACGATTTTCTCTTTAATTATTATGTTATTACTTAATTTATGTGTTGATTTAAGAAAGGTCGTACAAGTATACACAGTAAAATGTTAAATAACTGTACAGACAGAATTGCATAATTAATATATTAAATAAGACGAACATTAATTACGGAGTAAATGATATAATCACGTTTATATAGTTATCCGATTTTTTATTATAATAGATTGAATGGCGATTTGTATAATCAAATATATAAAAGAATATTTAAATCTGTAAGAAATTATGATGAAAATTCGCGCGCGTGTGAGGACAGATTTCTTATTTAATTTGACAAATACAATTTTTCTTGAGTTTTACAGACTCCTGGCTTTTATAGCTAATAACACCGAACCTTGCGATCACCTTTTATCGACGCTAATGCTACTGTCATGCAACACAATGTAGTCAAGGATAATTGTATGGAGCATGACAGGATGTGGACATTACAGTGCTCACAATTTAATGATCGATCGACATCTAAGAAAAAGTATTTTCGTCAAAAATAAACCTAACGAATTTGTCATTTCCCATATGTCGTATTTGTCGAATTATTATAAAAAGAAAAAAAAAATTGACCTCATAATATTTAAAGTATCAATGAATATTGATTGAATTAATAATAAAAATCATTCATACATATCGTTATTAACAGACGTAATACTTTTACAGGACGTAGAATGGAAAACAAAATATCCTTTCTAAACATTTTATTTTCTTACTCCCATACTCTCGCCATTTATCATTTAAATTTTAAACGAATTTACTGTTATTGAATGGTATTCTCAACAACTGTTTAGCCTATTATTATGGAATATGGAAGATTTATATATATTTGTGATTGAAATATTAACTAATAAAATATAATTCTTATATAATTTGTATTACAAAATTGTTATATTATTATTATTATTATTATTATTAAGTTATCACTATTTTATAATAGACTCAGTCACAAGTTAAAGCAATGCCATTTTTCAAGGCCTTATTTGATATTTTCATAAGAAAAGATATTTTTTATTAATATAAATATCATAAAATAAGACACGAACATTAAAATTGATATCACGAATATTTTTTAACTATAAATTTGCAATTTGAAGAACTAAAATGTAGAATATATTTTGCTAATTTTAATTTATATTAATACTTCAATTCATACTATATTAGTAATAATGATAAATCCTAATTTAACAATCAATATTATTTAACTCATATTGTTTAATAGACAAATGTATCCGACTAATGTTAGGAACAACCTTGGTTAATCAACATAATATTTTATTATAAATAAAATGTATAAAATAAAGAAAACTTTTTTCAATATAACAAATGTTTCTATAATGAAATATACATTTTCAATGATTAGAAGCTAATATACATTATACTACATTATGAAAACTTTTAACAGATAATTTCACACAAAATTCTCATATCCTGTTATCATTAACTTATCATATTGTATTCTATCGATAAACTTATGTTGTAATTTTTATAATTATAATATGCGATTCATTTTAATTTTAATTGCAACGAATATTTTATTTTTTAATATAAATTAATATAAATTACAAATTTCAAGCACTTGCATCTTATGGTAAATAAAATATATTGGAAAATTTAAACATTACTGCGTAGAGTATCGTATTAATTATTTTAGACAATACTATGTAGTCTTTTAATAAATATTATTGTCAAATTTTGAGATTATAATAAATCAATTTTTAAATATAATTTATAATTCACTATAGTTCAACATCGACTAATTGTCAATAGGCCAATATGTTTACTAACAATAATCACAATTACATATAAATCTCGGCATTGAATATGTTGTGACCGAGTCTTTACAAAAACTTAACAGTGCTTTTTTAGTGACAAGTTTTATCGCGTTGAAAATTCTTCAACTTAGATTTAATTTTCAAAAAATTAATAATATACTAATTTTACAGAATCATTTCAAATTGTATTGAAAGGCAAACATTTTAATACCTTTTTCTTATTTCAAATGGAAAGAAACATTAAATGCGTAATGTAAATTTGATTTATTTTTTTTCTTCTTTGTTTTTTCTTATGTTTTAGTACGAAATATTGCTTTTACGTACAAAATCTACTACAAATATGAAAATGTATAAAAATTAGTATATTATTAATTGAAATATTTGAAGTTACGCGAACTGAACATTGTCGTGTTATAAATAGTGATAAATCTTATTTTTGCTTGTAAGCAATTATACTAATTTTATGAGAGTTTAATAAATTTTGTTTTATTTTCTGGACTACAATTTCAGTTCCGTAATATATTTTTCGTTTCATATATTTTTACTTTTAATATTGCCAGCCGTAACATCTTCGAGCTATAAATAAATATTTTTTATGTAAAAGTGCGTGATACTAATCTAACGTTTTTGTTTGCATAATGTTAGGAAAAAAATTAAAAGGACTTTTAATACATATGCGCGCGCGCGCGCACACACACACGCGCAGAGCTTCTTATTTCTAACCTATACATTCTGACTTTAATAAATTGATTAATAATGACTATTATATAAAATTATTATAGAGGATAAAAGCATACTCTAATAGTATAATAATAATTTCAATTACAAACTAAACAATTGAATATCATTTATTTACATAAAAGGGCAACTATTTTATTAATTATTTCAAGTAGCACAATTGTTTAGTTTGTTTTATAATTCATATTTCTTTAACGTTTTTAAAAACGTTAACTATAATTTCACAATAATAATATTACCCAAAATAATATATTATATTTCTCTATATAAATAAACAATGTAATGAGAATGTTTTGTTTATTCAAAATTTTCATCAATCTCTTTTATTTAAAATTTTTTTTTATTAACTATATAACTGTGGATGATAAATTTCATGAGTACAATAAGAAAATATTACAATATTAAAATATCTTCATTTAATAATGATTTACCATAAACATCAAAATGAATAAATTGTTGGAAAATTGGAAAATGTGATTGTAATCAGTAATTTTGCGTTACATGAAAATGAATTATACAAAAATAATTGCCAGTTATGTGAACGATTTACGATTTTCTATTTCGAAAGAAAATATTACATATACATTTTGCCTTGCATTCAATATCCATGCATGTGCTATGTTCTTGGACGGTAGATAGTATTGAACTCATATAGAAAAATGTTATAACAATATGCGTATTATAATAACAATATTCCTATGCACGATTGGTCAGATTACGTATAGAAACAAGTCAAGTTAATTAAAGTTAAATTTTCACATTAGTTATCGAAGTACTTTACATTACATATTGGTATTCATTTAAATTATATAAATTTTATGTGTATTACTTTTAGTATATATATATATATATATATATATATAAATAAAATAATGGTAATAATGGCATTAGTAGGGTAAGTGATACCACTATTACACGTAATTGTAATTAATATGTTAAAATATGAAATTCTAAGTACAGTTATGTACTGAAAATCGAATGAATATTCAGTTATATACAAAATATTAATGAAGTGCTGCGCTATCGTTTCGATATTAAAAAAATTGTAAATCGTCAAATTTTTGAAAATTGAAAATTCTCGTCTTTACTATTCAACTTTAAAATTCACCTCTAATAGTTAAATTATACTATAATATACGCCATTGTCATTACTATTTACATGACTGTGAAAAGAAGCTTCGCTTGGAAATTACTACTATTTATATCCGAACGAACAGTCTGCTCATCATATCCTAATCATTTTCATATTTCAATGAATCATTGCCAATTGATTGTCACTTAACAAAAAGATCATTTATCGCCGACATTATAATAAATGAAGAGTTTCTTTTAATGTCGTTGACATTTATTCATTTATCGAAATGTTGGAAAAATATGAAATATTTTATAGACATAATATTGTAAGGCCGTT
The DNA here is from genome assembly GCF_000503995.2 of Ceratosolen solmsi marchali. NCBI lineage: Eukaryota > Metazoa > Arthropoda > Insecta > Hymenoptera > Agaonidae > Ceratosolen > Ceratosolen solmsi. The sequence goes on along the minus strand of NW_011948414.1, from coordinate 3,367,225 downwards.
TTACATAATTATCGTTTGAATATCAATTTAAAGTATAATAAATGAATTGCATTTTTCATACGTGAATGTTTAATTAATCGAGACTTTTGAAATATTTTCCAACATAACGTCTTGTCTTGCGTTCTCTATACTTTCAAATAAATACTACAATTATGTCGTTAGGAAAATATTTTTCGGTAAAACAAGTTCGTTCGTAAGAATAAAATATTTAGATAAAAAGTACTGGTACTACAATATATATTTGAGCGAGCGTTGTCCACTTGAATGTCTTACTCTATCTTGAAATATTTTTATTCATTAGGACATTTGTGTTTAGATTTTCCTACTTGGTCAGCTTCCACACTAGCAGCATCATTGAAATATTAAAATGCAAAAAATTTTATTTCACGAATCGAATGTATTTTACGTGCCTGAAAATAAATAATTTAACAAACGAAAAGAGCCGGCCGTATACATTAAAATGTCACATTCGTTAAAAAAAATAATCATCTTGCGATTACAAGGACAAAATGTAGAGCCGAATGAGAAAGGCGCCACAGTCAAAGAAATGGGATTTGTTGGCTGATTGACTGATTGCATTCTCGATATCTTCCATTCCTCATGTTAATTCAATTGCTATATATAAACATAATATCTCTGTATTAGTTCGAAAGTGGCTGGCACTTTCTTGACACATTTATAATGTTCATTAGTCTCGCGAGCATCGTTAAGTTATCAGTAGCAGTAGCAGCGCCAGCAGCACATTAAAATTGTTGCAGCACCAAGTTTTATTACACGAGCTGAATGAAGCCGGAGGAGACCTCGTGGACGAGTGGCTTCGTGTGTGAGTCGCGATGTCGGCGATGCTCTCTCGAGCAAACTGGAGGACGTTGTGATTTTGGGAGCATGACTCAAATGGACTTTTTTCTCTTCGCGTCGGAGGTCTTGTTGAAGAGGTGCTGGAATTCAGGGCGTGTGCTCAGCACCGTCAGCACCATTTCTGCCGAATTCGAAAAGTTGCGAGGTTACGTTGGATACAATTATTTTTTTCCTCGCCTTTTTTAACACATGATTGCTGATTAGTAAACGTTAGTTATTTTTTTAATTGAGCTCGAGGTGTTCGGGCATTTTTGCAAGACAATTGGTTTTCCATTGTCGATAGTCGAATGATTGATTTGAATTTTTTGGATACCGTTCGCGTAAGTGACAAAGACGATTAAAAAAAAGAAAAAGAAAGAAAAAAAAAAGAAAAAAAGATAAATAAAATAAATAAATAAATAAATGAAATGAAAATAAGAACCCAACACGACTCGTACCTTGATTTACAGTATTACAATTGTGTTCTTTTTGAATCTGATAATATATTTTGTCGCATTCCTCCTCATTCAGGCTCAATGAGAGGTGCAATGCTTTTCGCAATTCCAACGAATTTAAATGACAGCTTGGATCTGGACTGCAAACCTAAAAAAATTTCATATAAAATATTAAAATCAATGCGTTATTTAAGATAGAGCGCGAGTATTCAATTAACGTACTCCGAAGGCAATTTCGACCATATCGAGTGCATTGTTGGCATTCGCTATTGCCATTACGGTGAAAACGTAATCCTCAAAATCGATTATTCCTCGATTATGCTGTAGGGGGTAAAAACAATACGGGTGAGTGAACGATCGTGCGCCAATTTATTATTTAGAGCAGAATGGAATATAAGTAATGTAGCTTCGTATTTATATAGTCACCTTATCGTTAATTTTAAATAAATGTTGAGCTGCTAAATTATTTTCGTCGAGTCTTAACAGGTGAGCGAATTTCGGAAAGTCAACCATTTCCGGAAACCTTTCGCACTTTGTCTGTACCAAATCTTCTTCGGTCTTCTCTTTAACTAGTCTATAGGAGAAAATTTTAATCTTAATCGTTATTATTTATCATAAAACCTTCACCTTAAAACGATAGTCAAATAATAATAATAATAATAATAATAATAATAATAATAATAATAATTTTAAATTGATAAAAATCAATTTTACTATTTGCTGTTGTATTAAAAGTTCTTTCGTCGACGATTAAAGTCTTTTCGACGCAATGTCTTACCCAAGTTTGAAGCGAAGTTTATGCGCCTCAACTATGCCAGAGGCATTTGGTATATGCAGTTGATGTGCTTTGCTGATTATTCGACAATCGTCGTACGTGTAATCCGACACGGGAATTTTTAATGCCCTAAAGTAAAAATTCGTTACATTAGAGATAATAGAAACAAAATAATAATAATAATAATAGTAATATAAAAAAAGAAGAAGAAGATGAAGAAAATAAACAGAAATAAACACTATTCATGAATAGTAAATCTTATTAATGACATGTTTCATAATAATATCGTTATGGCTAAATTTCTTCTAAAAGTATATATATATATATATATATATATATATATATATATATATTGAATAGTATGACAGAAGCTTGATTATAAGTGCTCAAGCTTTTATATTTATTTATCTGTAAAGAACATAGTTCTTCGTATAGCGATAAAATGTATCCTTTGTTATTATTAATGATTTAAATAATTATTTAAGATGTAAGAAAATCATTGGATCATTTATCACTGGCTGCTGAATCGCAAAATTATAATGACTTAAATAATCGTTATCCCTTCTATCTCCAGTCATTGAATTATACCAACAGGAAGATAAAACTTATTTAATCACTATAGATCGAATTTTATTCAATTGTAAATAATTGTTAAATGTTTTTTACTCACTCAGCCATGAGACGTCGAACATTATTAGCATAAAGTTTGGGATCCAGTTTTTCGGCTTCGTTTGGCTTGTAAACCGGAAGAAATTCAATTTCGCAGCTACTATTTAATTGCGTCAGAGTCAACCATAGAAGTTTCAATCTATCATCAAGATAAATATTAAATATATAAGTTATAAGCCTAAGAGTATTATTACCTGACTAATGCCGACAGAATCAATTATTTTATCGAGAAGGGGATGGTAATTTGTTATAAAAGTAATACGTTAAAATGCCTCTACAATACTTTCAACTGATAAACATTATTTGCTCCTTACATCGTGACATTTATAAATGTATATAAAGTGTATGAAAATATAAAAATAAAATGAGAATGATCTTTGTTCTTTTATCATTTGGCTGTCTAATTTCAATGGCTTCATAATTAATCAAACTCAGCATGCAATGAAACGCATGAAAGTTTAAGTTAATAATTATCACGATTTGGGTGGGATGGGTAGAAGAAGGGATAAAAGAATATACTCACGCGCCAGGTCCTTCCCAGGTCCAGGTGACGGTATCCAGTTTGTTGGGGTACCTGATGCAGACCGGCTGCACCGGAACACCCGGATAAAAAGCACCGGATTTGAATGTGATGAGACAGGAGCGATTGGTACATGTCCCTTCCGGGAATATCATTACCTATAAATTTACGATTCATTGGTTAGTGCGTCGATGGATGACGAAATACAACGTTTGAGATTATTTGCTGTAACGCGCAAAGTAAAAGCAGCGGATGATTTTTCATAAGGACGCCATAATCGACGCTCGTTTTTAATTATCATTTAAAATTAAGGAGCATCGACTTGTGACATCAGACAAGAATCATTGACTTAAGAAGGAACGACATTCTTTGCGCAAATTGAGAATATATATATATATATATATATATATTGTTCCGACTTAATACGCTCTTAACTCAACGTTTACTATTATTCACTGAAATTAGCATAAACGCAAAACAATCAACCACTCATCTTATCTTCGAAGGATTTTATAACAAGACTCGGAAAAAGCGTGAAAAAAGCAAAAATCTTCATTAAAAAACTGTTCTAAACAAAGTACCTGAGGCCAATCTTCCTTAGATGTGGCACGTTCAATAATTTCCTTAACGGTATTCTGCCGAGAATTTGGATCGTCTCTCCATACGTAAACTGGTTGCGTATAGTTTATTAGTTCTGAAATTATTTTTAAAAAGTTTTATAAAATTTTATTCGTTACATTTTACAATGCAAGTTAACTGTTATCAATTGTATCAAGACTGTCGTTTGATGTAATAACAAATTTTTACATCACTGAATTAGAATTGACTAGATGTCTTTATAATTTAATTTGCAGAAAGAAATTTTTTTCAACGTCTACATTATAGTGAATGGAATAATATATATATATATATATATATATATATATATATATTGCACGAAGCATAATTTATAATAAAATTGTTGAAAAAGACATTAAGCTAACAATTATACAAATGCACTTAACGTAGATAAAACTTTGCTATTATATGCTTAATGTCATAATAATTTTATATATTTATTATTTTTTATTATTTTTCAATGTAATTGACGAAAGATACAATTATATAAATAAAAAATGATGATACATAATTATATTATTAAAATTTTTTATAGAATTATTATCTATTCGATATTTCAAGAGCTTAATTCAATTTAATTAAAGCGAATTTAAACTATCAATATGTTAAAATTTGATAAGAATTTTATACTTGATTATTAATCAGTTAATTCCAGTATATCTAGCAAATAATGAATTATTTTTCCTCCTTCTCTGTTATACTAATTATTCTTCACACAGTTATTCTCATACGGATTAATTTATTTTATTTTCAATGTAGGAAGCGTCATTTCGGAAAGCACCAAATTATGCCGCAAAAAGTTTTTGATAATATTATTTCGTTAACTTTCAATCAAAGTAATACTACTTGCCATTACGTTAATAGTTTATTAATATTTCCTTCAATTTACGTTAAGTAAAAAGTAATTCCAAAGCATTATTTACCTAACTTCTTATTTTATTTTATCGACATTGTTCATTATTGAATCAAATTATTTGTATTCGTCTATTTTATCAAGTGTTCTAAGTTATAATGTTTCAAATTCATTTCATTAGCATTAAATTATGTTCAATTGATTTTCAAATTACTTATTTTTCTACTCTTAATAAATTTGTATATTCCGTATTGCTAATTCAAATTTTCATTCGGCCACCAAATTACATTAAATAAAATCTACATTTTATCTACGTATAAGCAGGTTTTCGAGTTTTATCATTCAATTTATTTTTCCTTTTATATTTGTATATTTTGTTTTGTTTTTCATCTTTTACTCTTTATTCGTAGTTTACATTAAAATATAGAGAAAAACATAAATACGTCAAAGGCGTTAAATTATACTTCAAATATTTTGGTATTTCCTTAACTAGACTCTTTAAAATTTCCAGTCGAATATGAAAAATACGATATATTTTACTTTTATAAATAAAATTTGAATGTTTTTTTGCGTATATACAAGTATTAATACACTCTTCAAAATCGCTTTATAATAGTTGAAGTAAATAAATTAATATTGATTTGTTTGTTAATTTTTTATTGCACTGGTATTGAGTCTTGTTGTTGTTTTTTTTTTTTTAATTATTAGTTTTCATATTTTTACATAAATTGGAAGTTCATATTGAGTGGAAAAATAGAACTGCTTAATGCATGGAAAGTTTAGTTTGAAAGTTCTATATAACAATAGCAATCGATATTATTTCTTATTTTTTAATTCTAGAATAATAAGCTTTATTCTTCGGTCCTCGTGTATATATATATATATATATATATATATATATATGTATAAAAATAAGTATACGAATTTTCTAAGCTAATATTACACGTTTGTACTTGAAAAAGCCATTGACAACTTTAAAAAGTCATACATTTTTATATTTACAAACTATGCAATTTTATAATTTATGTAAATTTGCTGTAAAGTTAATGATATAATTATCTTAAAGCCCATATTTACTTCATATTTAAAAAGTAGATTTTTCAATCCCCGCAATATCTTGAAATAGTAAATAATATCTTTTTCAAGAAATTATAATTAGCTTACATTATTACACCGATAAAATAATATTACTTACTGTAAAAAGTTCTCATAGTGCTTTAATGTTTTTGCATCTCAATGTTTCAGAATTAAAAATATAAATCTATGTTAGCTCGTGTGCGTGTGTGTGTGCGCGCGCGCGCTCGCGCTTGCTTGCGTGTGCGTGTTTATGATTTTATTAAAAATGTTGATCTTTGACATTTGGTCCGATCGATATGATTATATTGAGAAAAATGTCAGTTCACATTTAAATGATTAGAAATAGCTTCGATTACTTATCCAACACTTTTGCCTAGGAATATTTATCAGAATGGCATCGATATGATCGAATAGCTAACTAATGTTTCATTAACTCCTTAGAGCGAATCTGATTGTATGGGCAGTCGCAGGTTGTACGATCGATAAAAAATAACGTCAATGGTCCTTTCGGTTCATCGACCGAACGTCAATCCCAGCCTCTGCTGGGCTATAACGTACTTCCAATGTATGGATCGAGGCCCGACTCTCTTCTCACGATGATGGACGGGAAGCCCGTGACATAAACAATACCGCCGTCAATGAAGGACGAGTGGGGCGCTACCACGAGGATAGGCGCTTCTTGGCGGCTCGCCTGCTTCCCTCGCACCACAATTTTCATCCCTCCGGCTTGATAGGTCCAACGGCCAACGACACAGAGCCACGGCACCACTTGGCTGCGGTTCCATCGTCAATAGAAATGAAACATTGCTTTTTCTCTGTTGCTCACACGGTCTCTCTCTCTCTCTCTCTCTCTCTCTCTCTGTCACACACACACACACACACACACACGCACACACATACACACGCATTCTCTCTCTCTCTCTCTCTCTCTCTCTCTCTATCTCTCTCCATCTCTCTCTATCTCTCTATCTCTCACTCATTCTCTCTAAAATATCGAGGCCACCTACCTTGCCGACACGGTGCTCTTACATCGAGCGTATTTCCCGATTAAACTTCGAAAGATTGAGTCTACCGTTCAGCTGCCATTCTTTGGCCGACTATTTCCAATCGCTTCTTCTTACACTTTGTTAGCAATATTAGCCTTTAGTTGGTAAAAAAAATCTTGTAGACAAATAATCTCTTTAAAAAATTGTCATCCTACAGCGAACGTATTAATTTGTTTACACGCACGAGTGTATGCGCACCACACAAGTGTGTACAAACAAACATTCATATAGATTTTACAACTATTAAATAATATATTAACATTGTTTTATTTCACCGGGTCGGTAAAGTAGACTTGTCGATTATTTACTTAATAACTAATTTAACGAGACTGAGAAAAAATATTTGAAGCATATTCTTACATCGAATGAATCTTATTCCCTTATAGCCATATTTATTAATTTTACCACTCGATGCAACTATGATTTACTTTCTGGACTAGAACTATTATTGCTCAACATACCCAACAAATATAAGATACGCATTTATCAGGTAAGAGTATTTTTAATAATATTTTTTCTTAGTTCAAGTAAGAAGACAAATTATAAGTATGCAGAAGTCGATTTCATTGCCCACGTGGTGTTACCAAATTAGTATATATATATATATATGTGTGTGTGTGTGTGTGTGTGTGTGTGTGTGTGTGTGTGTCCGTGTCCCAAATTTATTTACATTATATTGCTTAGTATTTTTGAGAGCTTGATTACAGTAAATAAATAAAAGAGAAAGCTTTAGATTTCCACTTAAATAAAGCATACAAAGGTTAATTTGTTAATATTAATACTATTATATTAATATTTTATATTAATGCTATTATATTAATATTTTATATTAATGCTATTAATACGTATGTCGTGTGAGTCATTGCATTAATTATACGATTTATTATCCCATTCACCACATATGTACACATATGAAGAAAAAAAAAATCATATATATTTCTTTATAATTCTATCTTTGCTGCAATAATGCAATGTATTGGCCGAAATTATAATACGGCTTCACCTAGACTGAAATAAAGATAATTGCATTAGTCACAATTGCGCGTGTATTCTAATATAAAAAAATAATACGCGCATTGTAATATCATTTCTTAGTTAATACGATCATTATATTATACTTTAGTTGCCCAATCGAATTCAATCGAATTATAATAGACGCTGGGCATTCAAATATATAAATATATAAATATATAAATTACGCTATTTCGAGAGAATAGACAGAAAGAATTTCATTTCATACATTGAGCTATAAAAACTAATCGATAGAATGTCATTTGTCGTGCAAATCATGAAATAATGAAATTTATATACCGATTCATTTACGTATAAAGTTTAATAAACGTAATTACATGCCAAACGGTACTTTATAATGTAAGTAATGTTTTTTTTTTAATGTACTCGAGCTCGTCCAGGATTTAGGCGAAAGTTTGAAACGATGCCGGTTTGTATTTGTCTTACGACTCATTAGGTTCGGAAAATTGCATAATATGAAATTCTCTCAGCTAAGTGTCGAGCGAAAATAGCTCGACCGGCGAGGGGGTGAGGGTGAGAGGATAGAAAGACGTACTCCCAAAGAAGGGAAGTCGGCCGGTCTCGGCCTTGGCGACGATGCTCGGGCCGCCGAGGTGTACAACCGGGAGAGCGTCGAAGAAGCTGGAGTGAGGCGCGAGGGCGAGTATCGGGGCCTCCTTCGTGTCGGCCTGCTGGCCCTTGACCTTTACGAGGTGGAAGCCACTGCATACGAAGAACATCCTCATCATCCAGCAGACCACCGCGCGTAATTCTCTGTTTCACGGTTATTCATTACACTTTCTTTTACTCATCCTCCTTTAATCTTTACTTTCTATCTGTTCTATCTTTTATGCATGCAACAATACTTTCAATTTCATGCAGAGAGCCGAATTATTCAATTCCATTGGTATTTAGGGGTACGGAAAATTTTGTGGATGACAATGGGGCACTGTTTTACCGACAGTGCCGTGATTTCATTTCAAGCTTTGCGAAAGTTCTAATGCATAAAACCATCATGTGTTATTGGCGCTAGAAAGTAACGACACATTGTAATACGATGAATACAAATTATAATTTCTCGCAAATAGAGTGAATTTATTTAGTCGGTAAAATAGAGCCTTTGCAAGAAATGTAATGATAGAAGCACTCGAGAATGCATGAATTTCTAATCGAACTTGCATTTTGTGACACGTCAATAAGCCATATAATCATTACCATTATTCAGAATTCAAAGAAAATCTATAATTTGGTATTGCAATATGATTAAAAAGGCGACAAATGTTATTTTTATTTTAATTACCTGATTAATAATGTTCAGTTAGATGAACTTCAAATTTAGAATAATTTACGAACGTTAAATTATTTCCGATGATTACATATCATTATCCACAATCCATCGATAAAAATTAATATTTCAAGAAAAAAGTATCGTATAATATTTGATGTATATAGGATCAATGATTGTGGACTAATTATCATATTTACGTATTAAGTTATTTACGAACGAAACTGTATCTTTTTTTTTACATATACAATAACAATAAAAAAAATCTTTTTTTTTTTTTTTTTTTTTTTTTTTTTTTTTTATAGAGTTTTATATACTAAAACTATGGTCAATTAATCTAATCGCTTATACTTAAAAGTTCTTCAACTAAAAGAAGAATGAAAATTTATTCAATGAACGATGAGTGTTAATTTTTAAAATTCATATAGAAATTATACGATATTTAAAAGGGATAAATATTTAATTGTTATTACGGTCGGCAATACGGTCCAATGCTTTTCAATTGAATTATTTGAAAAAAAACTATTTGTACTTCGCAATACTCAAATATTTCGACTAGTCATTGAAATTTCACGATTGAGAATTTATTCAAAATTTATTCAAAATTCTGTAATGCCTGCGTCACACAAACTTACCGTAGCTTAATATGCAAGTTCATATTATCTAATCTACATTTGAACATACAGCTTATATACTTTAATACGACATAAAATCTATAAAATCTATATTATATTATTATAAGCAATGTCATTAATATTAAAAATAAAAAGCGAAATTCTTGGGTTTCTTAATTAGAAGTAAGGTCGCGCGTGTAAAGAAGTGCATAGTTTTGTATTCTAATGTTTGTAATATTCAAAGGTACTTAAATTTTGGCTAAGCTTAAAGTAATATACACGATGACATTGGCTACATTGATCCTTGATTTATTAATTCAAGAGTACAAGTTTAATTTTCTAAAAGTCTACAAGGTCTTGGATATCTTACCGTACGTAGTTGGAAGTAGTTTCTGCTCTTTGTAATTTATCAATATGTAAAGATTTACTAAGTTAAAACTATAAACTATAAACTATAATGACATTTTAATTCTACATAAAAAAAGCAATATTCTAAGCCAGTATCAGTAGATCTTTAATTTGTTTGTAGATTATAAATGTAGATTATAAATTGCCGAACCAATCGATTGTTCATTAAAATGTCAATATCACACAAAAGTTTGATGAATTAACTATTATTGTTTTAATTAATTGTCAATTTATTTACTGGCTAGTTAGGAAAATAAAGTATATATAAATGATTTAAGAGAAACTTGTTTTCGAAAAATATTTCCCGCTCGGATCATTCACAACTTTCATAATTATTATAGAGTTTCTACTTAACAGCTTTAATTTTAGCCTGCAAAAGTTACATGCGATATTAAAAAAAAAAAAAGCTAAAGATACGTTAGTTTTTGCAGGTGAAATGAGAAAAGTTATTGGAAATGATAAACTAAAGGAAATAGTGTCTAGAAAGCAAAGTATATAGGTAAGGCATTGTATTTTTAATATTTATAGATATGAGAATCGACTTCGAAGGAGTTGAAAATCGTGAAATTATAATTTTTAATTACCATAGTCAAGCATAACGTGAAAATTATTAGATTCGAAGAGAGTAATAATAGTATTATTATCTTGAAAATTGGCTTAAATAATAGCTGACTAATTAAACTAAGCAACAATATTATAGGAATGCGTTATAAAATCATATATTATACAGAAGAAAATATTTTCTTAATAATATGTTTGTTGTTATGTTCAGTAGTGAAATTTTACAAATTCCATAGGTTTTTTAAGAAAATGATTTTTTCAAGTCCAAAAGTACCACTAGTATTTACATGAAATTAAAATTATAATTTTAATTATAAAAAACAATAACAAAAAAAAAAAACAAAAAAAATTTTGCACAATATTTTCTTTTGCATAATACGTCGTTATGTATTGATTACAACATGTACGCAAACAAATATACATTTACACATATAAGTATATGATTAGAGTATCTTGGTTGAAGAAGCCATTTGGATACTTTTAAGTAAACAATTTTCTAATATCAACATAATTATATAATTAGTGTATATGAAATAATTAAGAATTATATTATTTTGTTATATTTAAATTTTGTAAGTGATTCTAGGTTTGTCATTATGAAATTAAAACCAAACTTTCTATATATTTCAATACGATATTAATTACGAATGTACGATGTGTAATTGAATTTTATAAACGAAAACTTTTGTTAAGGGGTGAGTGTGAAATCAGATAAAAATATGTGCACATCATTGGATAGATTTTTCCTTTATCAAATGACAATTATGTGTAAAGAGATGTAATAAATCACTTTGTTATTTTAATTTTTTGTTTTTAATATAAATTTTCGATTTAAAATTGACGTTAGCCGTTATGAAGATATAAAGGAACAAAAATTATTATATAATTATTATCTAATTTAATTAGATATGAGCATTTTTAATAGATTGACAATTATGCAAGATTATTATATATTAAAAATACATGGAATATTGAAGTGAAAACTGGGAATGGATAAAAGTAAATTCAAGAAATAAATAGTCGATATGCTTAAATTTACGACAATAAATGAAAATTATAGTTTATTTTATTATGAGCCATAATGAGATACCAGTTTACCAATCGTTCAAATATACTTTTTAGCTAAAATACTTTCCGCTTTATGACACACTTGGAATCACTTAGAGGATGCCCATCCCATCAAAGTACAAACAAGCTCAACCGCGAGAACACGCGACCGCGATAAACGCTTTCTTTCAGCTAAGATACTCCATTATCCGACCTCTAGGAAGTCTCGAGCAACGCAAGCAATAAGCAGCACTTAATTCCTACCGTCGCCATCCTTTAAGTGGCGCCCGTCGAAGATCCTCCTCGGACATCCCGTGGAGGCCGATACAGGCCATAAACCAAGCTAAAATTACCAGGACTGTGATGGCCATGAGTCGGATCGGCAACAAGGCTACTGTGAGAAAGACCGTCTGTAACAAAATTCAAAGAGTGGGGTGTTGATAATAGTCAAAGTTAAAAACAAATTGAAATTGTATATTCCTTGAATGTAGTATTATTGATAGCATGATGAGGCGATCGGCTCTGTAATTTTCACGAACGTTGCTCAATAAGTCCATCTATCAACGCACCGGCAACTCGATTATTTTCGATTTATAAGTTTTACCTATAAATTTAATACAAAGAAAATTTTCACGTCCAGAATGAGCAATTACGCTAGGCGTCTGATGCCTATGGCATTTAAGCCATTATTATTACGCGCGAATTTACGAGATCAATATCTTATACATTAAGTTTCACTATCAATCATAATAAGGCGACTTACCTGTACCGAATAACGCAACATTAAATTTCATTTTTCGTAATTGAAGAAATTTGTCGAGATCAGGTCAACACGATAAAACAAGAAGCAATGAAAAAAAAAAAAAAAAAATCAGATTTTTCAGTGCAGTGAAAACAGTAATTATTGTAGAAAAAAAAATCGAATTACTTTCTCCATGTATCAATATTGGATTATCTATACTTTTAGTATAGAATGTGACACGATCACATTTGAAATTATTTTCCTTTGTTCTCTTCATACAGAATCTATACATTTGCTCGATAAAAGCGCGCATTGAATATTGAACGATACTTTTACATATTAAATGCATAAAGTAAGATTCACTTTTTAAATATTTCATCATAGAAATTAAGTCGATCGTATTATCGTAAATAAAAAAAAAATAAAAATAAAAACAAAAACAAAAACAAAAACAAAAACAAAAACAACAAGAAAAACAATAAAAGAAAGTTTTACAACAAGCGCAATTAAATCTTTTCATCGATACTTTCCGTATCTACGTATTCAAGGAAATGTGAAAAATGATTGATTTTTAAAAATTTATTATTCCGTAATGAGATCGAACAATTCTTAATTAACGGTTTTCTATCTTTCTGAGAAATTATATATTTTTTATAGACTTTCTATGAAAGGAAAAGTTGTGTGTGGCTTAGGATTCCTTTTCCAAACGATTAATTGTAAAATATATGATTTTATAAACGACCACCATTATAAAAAATACCATGTAATTGAAAAACGTTATTTTAGTTTTTTTTTTTTTTTTTTAATATGTATTTTCAATAATAATAATAATAATAACAACAACAACAAACAACAACAAACAACAATAATAATAATCAAGGAAAAAAATTCAAAAACGATTTAGATAAACGAAACTTTTGTAATACATATATTTGAAAGTAATTTTTATTAAGAACACGCGATAAAAGATATTTTTGTTTTTAGAGTTTGATATTGAAAAAAATATTTCTTCAAATTGTTCACTTGCAATTAAAGTAATAAGTATACTCTTATTCGCGATGAAGAAATAAGTTTCTTAATAATCTTTTGCGTATGGCATCCAAAATATCAATAAATCAAATAGAATTTAGACTTTATGGATACTTTAAGCCGATTACACTCTTTTCCGTCAATTAGACAATATTTCTTAAATGAGTCGCTCTCTTATCAAAATCTGTTTTTTAAACCAATTCAATTAAATTGATTATTTGCTTATAATATTCATTAAAAGTCAATGGAATGTACCGAGAACAAAAAATTAGGTTCATGAAAACATTGAACTCGAAATACGAGGCAGACAGAGCATAAATCAGAAAAATGTAGGCGAAAAACCGGAGTTGATCAATGAATCAGGCCCATTTGCAAATATATATGGATTATCTTGTAAACCATTCATCAGCCAATGCAAGTATTGCAGTGTTGTTGTATCTTATTCAATGTGGTTTCAATGCATTGTTATTCCTATTTCGTTGTAAAACATTTTAGTCGCGTAAAAATTATTTAAAATTTTGTATTTCGTTCGCATTGTTTGAAGCTAACGACACAATTGATAATTTGCTTCTAAGAATTCTTATTTACTTCATATTTTATTATTAATTTAATGCCAATTAAATATATTACATATTCAACTAAAGTTTCTTAACGTTTTACACTATTATGCGAATAAGCATTAAAATTACTTAATTATTGAAAAAAGTTTCCTGTAGTGAAATAAAAATAACATTATGGATATTAATTTATGACGTATATTTAATTTTGTATTTTATCATAAACAAATAGATTGGAATTAAAATTCAAAATCTAAATTAAAGGATTTTTTTTTTTAGATTTTTAAATTGTTATAACTACAAAATTTATTGTTCATATTTATACTTATTTATTTGAATTATCAATTTTTTTTAAGCGTGTATTTTTCTGAGAGAGAAAAATCTAACTAACAGCAAAGAATTGGCAAATGTATAATATAGATAGTTAATATTATAATATATTTTTGCTTTATTCTAACAATGCGACATGAGTGAATAACGCAAAGCAATAACACTCTTCAAGTTTAAGTAATTAAGAGACTTTTTTTACTAATAACGAATTGACAATGCGAGATGCTACGTTTCAAATTGTAATTATATAATTTTCCGTATTTCACGACAATTACATAGAGATTATCCTTGTATTCCTTCAAATGCATACTTAAAATAAACATTTTTGTTAAATTATGTAGTGTCGTTTTAATTCCGGAAAAAAGAATAATATGACGATTAGCCTTGGTGTTTATTGTTAACTAATGCCATACATTAATACAAATAGCCAGAATTTTAAGAAACAAGCTGCTTATAACACACAAAACAATGTAATAAAATTCAGTTTATTTAATGAAAACAATTTTTGTCTTCAAGTACGTTAAAAGAAGAAAAAAAAATCTATAGGAAAATGTTAATTTTATATAATAGTTTTTTTTTTCTTAATTTGAAAGAATTTGATACGCTTCAATCGTTACCAATTACATTATTTATTAGAATTACATTTAATTTAATAGAATGCATTGAAATATGTTCGGTTTTAGTACAACAAAAGTTCGCGTTCACAAAAATATGAAGAACAAATTGTCAAATTTGTAAGAGTATTGGGCAAAGTGAAGAAAATCTCGTACATTACATGGTCACCTCGAATCTGATTAATTCGTATTAAAATATAATCAATCATCAAATGAATTAAGCAAAGGTGAAAAATAATTTTTACTCTCGTCAATGAAACTCCTTTTCTCTTTTCCAATATTAAAATAGAAAACTATATTTTAATTAAAAAATAATTAAAAAATTCGACTAATATTACGCTGTATTAATAATTCTAGGATTCAATTTTTTAATCAAGTAATCGATAAAATCAGCAGCATTTCACTTAGAATTAAATCGTGATCCCATTAAATAATGATGAATCGTCATTATGAGTAATTCCGTTTATGTTCCGGACTTTCCCCCCCCCCCCTCCCAACCCCCCAACCACCCAACCACCCAACCCCCCAACCACCCAACCCCCAATCACTATTTAATGAATTTTCGGCGATCGAGCAACAGCGAGCACCAGCGAGCGCGCCTTTATCAGCTGGAAAATGACTTGCCCCGTGAAAGTAAATGACGTGGGACGTTAAAGCCCCAATTGCGTAGGCATTTGGGTCGCAACAGCTGGTCCGGTACCACGCTGCTGGTCATTGTCGGGGACTTCCCATCGGGGTTGCGTCGCGGTACTTGATGTGGTAGTGGCGGAGGCGTGAAAGGATCGAAAGTAGCGGGGAACTTTCTATCTCTCGGTAGATCAAGTGGCCGCAGAGATTCGGGTCGAATTTGAGAGGCGGCCCAATGGAGTCAAGGTCGCTCTTCGTTATACGTTTACGTACCGTTGGGGACCGAGAGAAAGAACCGTTATACATGTGCCGTTGACCTCGGCACGAGAACTTGTTTTCCGACGCGAATCACCTCTATCGATCGGCGGTGCTACTTTAAATTTTTACGGCTTTAGCCGAGGATCCAAGCGATGGGATCCATACATTCTCGCACTCCTGTGTCTTTGACGTACATTTCAACGACGTGGCTTTTACTTCTTGGAGTTTTATTTATTTTTCAGAGCACGGAGCATAGCCTATAACTGCATTATTTTATGTACAATTTACATTTAATCTTTCGAGATATTTTTTTCTCAAAATTTTTTTTAGTATTATACGATTATCGCTTCTGACATCTTCCTATTTTAAATTTCTGTAAAATACGTTTTTATCATTAAATGTCCTATTAGGTTCGATGTGTTAAAAAAAAAGAAAAAAAGAAGGGCAATATTAATATACAATATTGCTTCTAGTATTTGCACAAGTTTATAATATTTAATTTTCTTGATTTATATGAAATAATTATTCACGTGTTATTCACATGACTTTTATTAGAATGCGAAGAATGCATAAGAATTTTCCTATTTTAAAACGAGTTAACTCTTCTCTAGAAAGCATCCATGACAATAAACATATCAAATTTATGAATAACTATTCGTTATTTTATTATTTTTTAATTTGCATTTCTTATTTGATAATTATAGATCAATTTTCATGCAAGGAGTACTTTCTTCTATCAATCCCATAATGCACATTTAAACAAATTTCTATAATAAGCAAAAATATTATAATATGATTTATTATGATTAGAATTTTTTATTATAAATCTCTATCAATTACGTAATAAGTATATTATAGTAATAATATATATGTATATTTCTATAAATATAAGTATATTTTGCCTAACTTAATTTGATAATCACTCGAATAAAGTTGAATTATTAGTTTTAATAAAATAATTCAATCGTTAAATTCAATATACAATTACATTCCACTTTATGAAAATTAACACTCATATTTATAATTTATAATTATTATAA
Source organism: Ceratosolen solmsi marchali (assembly GCF_000503995.2). Classification (NCBI taxonomy): domain Eukaryota; kingdom Metazoa; phylum Arthropoda; class Insecta; order Hymenoptera; family Agaonidae; genus Ceratosolen; species Ceratosolen solmsi. The sequence continues at coordinate 3,350,252 of NW_011948414.1, read as the reverse complement.
TTTCACCAATAAATTAATTGTCTTGTATTAAATATAAAAATTTTTAGTAATTAAATCTATATGTTTAAATTTGTGTGTTATTAGTAATTGCACAATATTCTTATATATATATATATATATTTTTTTTTTTTATATATAGTTTTTTTTTCGTGACATATTTATTTGCGTGTAAAGAAATTGCATATTGTCAGAAAATCGAATAGCAGATTACTTTGGATAGGAAGGGAATAAGAGACGACGTGTGACAGAGAGAGAGAGAGAGAGAGAGAGAGAGAGAGAGAGAGCTGTCATTTTAGTTGTCAAGATCGAGGCTAAACTGTCACGGTCACTTTCGTGTATTACTACTTCTTTTGAAAAGTCGAGCTTTCTTAACAAGATTAAGAAAATTCTAACGACAAACTGCGTATTCTCCTGCGACTATTTTCATTTGTTAATTTATTCAGTTCACCATTTTATCTTAACATTTTTTGTTCAACTATTTTATAATATTTAAAGTCCATAATAAGAAAATACTGACTAATTATATGCAATTGACAATAATGCCTTTTTCAGCATTGAAGTAATTTCATTTAAATTTCGTTTCACAAGCGAATAACGGTTATTAAGCAGAAGATATTCCCATGCACTCGAGTAATTAATAATTTTATAAGATTCAATTGCATTTTATATCGATGCGAAAATATTTGAGTTATGTTCTTTATAATACACATTTTTATTTCTAGTCTGTTAAAATTACATTTTATTATCTTGTATAAGTACAAATACTTATTAAAAATTAACATTATTAAAAATTTATAAATTAATATAGATTTTCAATATTTCATCATTTAGGGGATATGCTGTAAAAAAAAAATCAGGAGAAATTAAGAAGAAAGAATAGATCAAGCCAATTCATGCAAATTCTCTTGAAAAAGCTCAAAGTATTATTTTAAAATAAAAGAATAATCGAACGTAGTATAATTGTCATTCGTCTTTCTTTTCTAGTGAATATTTCGTTGGAATATTTCTAGTGATTATGGTAAAGGATTTGGATGTTGGCACAAGTAGGAGAAAGATCTTCACGAATCGAAAGGAAATGCCATGGGAATTTTGGAGCCTAGGCGAGAATTAATTTATAACGGTGAGCCCTTCGTATCCATTGTAATATATAAATTAATGATCAGATTCAGTGAAAGTGTATACATTTATTCAATATTACGTATTAATTTTCTTTATTCATTATGAATCATATTCATATTAAAAATTCAATTTTTTTTTTTTTTTTAAAGAGGGATAAAAAAAAATAACGTTAAGTAACGAATGCTTCTCGATATTTAGGTTTAGGCAAGTAATTTCAATTAATGCTACCGATCACTATAACTAAAAATCGTCACACTTATCGTTATGATCTAATAATAGATTTTCTATCCTTTATTATTCACGACATTGTCGTGTAAATTTCTGAGCATGGAAAGTATTTCTGCGCGGTTTAAAAGAATGTTTTTAAAGTATCTAAAACGGTATTGAAAGATATGCTTTTTGTTTTTTTCATTATTCCAAGTTTGTTGGAGCGTAATTTTATGAATCTGTAATGCATTTCCATATATATTATGCTCAAGGTTCGTAGTAGTATAAACAAATGAAGTTAATATATTCTATTACTTTGGCAATTATACTTACGTTCATTTGATATTAAGATATAGGTAATAAATAGTAATAAATAAATTTTATTTATGTCTAATACAACGATGGTCACCTTTAGGCATTTTTAAGCTTATTATTTATATTATTAGGGTGTTTTTTAAATAAATGAAATTAATAAAAAGGGTTTATGCTAAGAGTTTAGTTTAAGTTCTTAACAGAAAGCGATTAAACAATATCTACTTGTTAAATAATTACTTGAATGTCTTATTGTATTGTACTTATATTACCCAATGTAAAACTTATTATGTATATACATATTAGTTAACTTAAATATTTTTTTCATTTAATACATTATTCATTAATGTTTGTCTCCTTAAAATTATAATGCATTAACTAAATTATGAAAAACTTTGTAATGCATTTATGATGGATCGATATACAATGCTATAAATTTATTATAAAATTTGTTTGAAATTAAAAAAGTGTTGTACAGAAAATTAATAGATAATATTAATAATTATTAAGAAAGTATAATGAATAAAGTGTAGTAATTTCAAACATTGATTCATTCTTTAATTTCAAGCAAATTCAAAACATTACATATTATTATATATATTTATAGGTATAAGTAAATCAATAAAATATGAAAATTGTATTTAAATAAAAATATATTTAAACAAAGAAAATGTGAACATTCGTAATTATTTTAAATTATGTCAGACAATAATTTTTCGTCGTTGTTGTTGGTTTTATTTTATTTTATTTTTTTTCTATTTAACGTAAAAGGAGACGATCTTTTAAATATTGATGAAAGACTTTCAATGAAATATTAGTAAATAATAATTTTTGTGAAAGTTGTTATTAAAGTAAATGAAAATAGAATAAAATGTGCTTCAAAACAAGTTTAGATTTAGAAATTTACTAATCCTATCATTACTGATATCAAAGTGATTTCTTGTTCGCAAGTATTTAATTTTAAATAAAGAGCATATCGATCAGAACTTTCTAATTAATAAAAAGGAATATTGTATAATGTCGTTTAATGAAAACGTCTCGTAAGTAAGAGTGAAGCTATAATTTTAATTAAATTTTATGAATTAAGAGCATAAGTAGTTGATTTAATCAAGAAAAATAAGGAATTCGATTATAAATAGATGACGTTTATTTGACCTTCGGTTCCGCAACTTCAAAGTCGAAAATTAAAATCTGTCGAACCTATAATTATGACAGCCACTTTTGAAATTTTTACCGTTCGTGATTTAACGATTAATGCACTAGTATTAACAAATAATTAATTATAAATCATGAATTATTAAATGCCATCGTTATAACAATGATGACGGAAGTGCAAAGTTTGATCATTTGCCAAAGAAACAGTCGAAATGAGGTTAAGCTATGTGTATATGTGTGCGTCTCAATATCATTTCAACATATAAAATGTATTTTTTTTTATCGGTGTAAATTGATAAAAAATATGTGTAAAAGTTTTAGATCTATTGAAAATATAATATATTTATTATATTACATATTTTAATGTCACGTCGAAGCTAATCCTTAATGTTCAATATTAATTATGACGCTGTAAATTCATTATTTGAATTAAAAATTAGGCTGAAATTTTTATGCAGTTTTCAAAGTGAATTGGACCGAAAATTGATTGTAAAGTAAATTTAAAAGCTCGCAACTTGTTAGGATTATATTATTGTTTTTGATAATCGCGCGTTGCATTTGGATTGTCCAGATTGAGTTGTCAACGCCCCCTTTTCCTCGCTTAAATACACGCAAATATGTATTCACTGAACAATTGATGGAATGAGCGTTGCAATGCAATAATCCGGCGTTAGTTGCGCTGCATTTTCGTCATGGTAAGCGCTATTTTACGAGCCATTTATTGCATACACACGAATTCTGACACTGCTGATACGTGTTTATATATCTGCATTAATATAATATAAAGATAATATAATTCATGGAAGAAAGATGGCTGATTGCATAATTTTTAGTGTATAAATTTATTAACGTCAAACGATAAATTCCCGTTCGATTGGAAATTATTTGTTTTATTCTTCGGTTCGTAATTTACAATTTTGTAAAAGGTTTAGAAATAGAAATTTATCTGTTTATTTGGAAGGAATTTTTTTATTTTTAAAATTGCCTTTTTTAAATTTATTATTCATAATTATTATTTTTCGTTAATACAAGATATGGTGAATTATAAAAAGGATTTCGAATGCGTAAATTATAAATATAATTTGTCAATTCATTTGTTTTTTCGAATAATGATGACAAAATATATTTAGAATTTGCTTATTCTAATCAAATTAAACTATTACCTCTGATTTGCTAACTAATATGTAAGTTAAGCGGTTCCCATTTATTGCAAAAGGCTATAAAAATTTTAACATTAGTTAATGTACATATATTTCTGCATATTAGAACGCTAACTATATTTAAAGCTTCAACAAAATGAAAACCGTAAGTACATTCGTCACTTATGAAGTAAATCATATAGAATACTAATTAGTTCAGTATTTTCAGTGTAAATAAAATGCATTTAAGAAAGCCTACGTACGCGTAAATTTTAAAGTTTTTCATTACGATTGTTGTAATCGTAAAAATTACCTTGCAAAAATCTTATGTTATAGTTTTTTTTTATTAAAAATACATAAATATTATATATTCAACGTATTAAATGCAAAGCAAATCCAAAGAAAATATGTTAAAGCATTTAAATACTTGCAGCTGATCAAAATAAAAGTTAATGCGAATAAAATAATGATCCAAAGGTGAGAAAGAAAAAGAATAATACTATAATATATCATTTAAAAGACGTAATATAATAATAAAATGAGTAAAACAAGTATAACATAAAATATTTTATATAACGATGATATATTTATAAATAAATGAGCTTATAATGCATGGAAGCGTGGTTGTTCAAAAAGTAAAAGTGTCAAATACCTATTCAATGAAATTCGTTAGAAAAATAATAAAAATATTTATATAGCAGCTGAGAAAGGATAAAAATTTGATTAATTTAAATAAGAATATTGATACTAAGGTAGAAATATCTTGAAAGTATATGGTTAAAGAGAAAGTGAAATCATAGAAATTAAAGTTAAAGAACAGAAAAGAATCAATAAAGTCGAGTATTACTTACGGAGACTACTTATAGAATGCATTAAAAAGAGAAAAAAGAGGAAGAAAAATTTACGAGACCAAGAAAATAAAGCTCAACAGGAATACATTTGAAGGAAATAAGAAAAAGTTACTTTGAAAAATGGAAAAATAAAGAAAGTGATATATAATGTAAGCCCGGGCATTTGAAAGAAATAAAAAGAACAAGTATAAAATTAAGCCGACAACAATATAATTACAATTGCATTAAAATATTTGTAAATATTAATTATCGTATGTGTGTGTGTGTGTGTGTGTGTGTATATATGTATATGAAACAGACTAAAACAAACTAAAACAATACAATTAAGAATCATCTTACTATCGAGAAAATTCAAATGGTTAATATACTAAATAAATAATGTGCAAGCACTTTCTAATAATAATATTGACTTTTTTAGTGTTCTAGAGTACGTAGGATAATTAATATTAATAAAAATATGTAAAACAATATTTAAAATCAAGTAATGTTTCTTCCAATAAGCAATAAAAACTAGATTAAATGTTACTATAAATATGTACAAGATATGACTGAACTTATTTCAATTAATATCTAATGGTCAATAAATTTTCTTAATCAATCAACCATTGTTCCACTGCTCCATTTATACACAATTACGATCAGACATTTTTCTTTCTGCTCTAGATTCACTAGAAGTCACTTTCCTTTAAAAACTTAATAAAATCTCGATAAAGAAGCTTATGTATAAGTAAAATCAAATGGTTGTCTCAAAAACAAATTTTTTCAAATTAACTAATATAGATGAACTAATATCTATTTAAACATAAAAGAATAATTGTGTTTCTTGACTGCTTATCGATGCCTAAATGCAATATCGTAACGAGGAAATTTACATTAATTTAACATGTATTTTATAATGTATAATAAGAAGGTGACAATCGTGTAGAGTTGATTTTTATTAGATTGATAGATTGATCCAAATTTTTAAACTTACATGCCGAAATATATATGAACTATCAATTATATTAAGATAATTCATATAAGTTAGCTTATAATGTTTAAAAAAAAAGTTCAGTTCCAAAAATACAATTATATTTTTCATAATGTATATTTCCCAAATCCGATGAAATATCATCTTATACTCTAAATAATTAGCAAAAAAAAAAAAAAAATAAATAAATAAATAAATAAATAAATCTGATTGAACATCTATTTTTCTTTTAAAATACGTATATTATTACATATTCTTATCTCTCCTTAATTCATATAAAGTATATTTTTATTATCCAAATATTATCTGCACTATTATTTTACATTACCTTTCAATATATTACCAATTTTACTTGTTTAATCGAATTATTTAATCAATGCATCGATTACTCTTTTAATGCAGGAAAGCCATCTTAAATAACATGGACCACTCGATTGTTTAACGAACAAAATCGTGTAGACTTAATTTCAAAAGCTGAAAGTTAAAAAAGTAAAAACTTGTCATTTTCAATAGAACGAGAAAGTTGGCTACGATAAGGTCTAATCGTGGCTTTTTATTATTCGATAATAAAATCATATCATTTTGTCAAATATATAGCTTAAGAATAAAGAGCAATAAGCAATTGAGTGTAAAGGAATTGTGTCATTATATTAATTAAAATTTTTGAGATTTTTTGTAATTGCCATTAGAATTTTATTGAAGCACAAACAAAAAGAAACTGTCGTAAAGTTAATTATAATTTTTGTCGATTATATTTTATCCTTTGATGTTCATTACAAAATATTGTAAAATTTTGATTGTGTTTCAATGCTAATTATTGAAAGTGAACCGGTTTTTTTTTTTTTTTTTTTTTTAATATTCTGTTATGCTTTGAGAAAATAATTCTAATTAAGTAAGATTATATCAATTATTTTAATTGAAATTATTATTTAAAATAATGTTTTATTAGATACACAAAAACTTTGAGTTAAAATAAAACTAGATCGAATTTTACTAAAAATGTATTGTTAAATTTTATAATTTTTTTTCATCTTTTAAGTTATACTGTTATCGTTAAGAGTGTTTCGTTAAGATCGACTAATGCAATATAAAACGGTTTTTTTGTTTTTAGAAATCGGGTAATCGCAATTTATTTATGAAATTTTATACGACATTAGTGTACATAATGACAGGACAGTGAAAATTGCAAACTGACAAATTCAAAAGAAATCGTAGCCTATTGAATTATGCAATTATGAGAATTATTAAACACGTAATGCTTGCGATAAAGCCAAGGCATATGCTAGTTATTGAAAAAAGAAGAAGAAAAAAAAAACAATTAATCTAATAGTATAGTTGAATAATAAGTAAATGGCATAAACGATGCTTTTTTTCTACGTTGTTGAATTTTAGTGAATGTCAGTGTAGGAGCTTCGGTACACACGACACTCGAAGCTTATCATTACTTACAATACGTAAATTAAATACGCAGTTGTACGAATGAGGAATAATTTCTATCGATCGAAGAGTAAAGCATATTGCGAAATCTCTGCACGCGCGTTTCGTCGTTTTGCGAGTACGGACGTACCGAGGCTTATAGGCTCGTACTTAAATGTCAAGAATAACGCCGCCGAGGAAAGAAAGAACCAATGCCCCGAGTGCAATGTTGTGAAAAAATAGCGATCAGGCCAGGATCAGTGGATGACATTAACTGTAACTGAATGATGAATGCCAACTGCGGTCGGCAGTTTGAGAGTGCAGTTCCCTTTTTGCGAGGAACTCAAGCCTCGAGGAACGCTGCTGGCTGCACTCGTGACTTCTCGTCCGAAAGATAGGAGAAAGAGAGGAGGTCGACGGCTCCGGGCTTTTTCTCTCGTTCCAACGTCGTTGACCGGCGAGCGGCACAAGCTGCTGATCTACATAAACATGGCTTCATCGGTGCCCCGCGACATGTACACGCGCGCAGTCTCTTCTCGGCCTTTCGCAAAATCTTTCAGACGCCAGCGAACATTCCAATGTGACGATGCGCGCGAGGATTTCGGGGTCGATTACGTAAACCTTTGCCTGCTATGGCACTTGCACGGCAGCAGCCAGTGTAGCGGCGCGGGAGTTGGTGTGTCTGTGTGTGTGTGGGGGGGGGGGGGGGGC